>NC_061823.1:38208124-38213124 GCF_019202785.1 Penaeus chinensis
CTCTCTCTCTCTTTCTCTCTCTCTCTCTCTCACTTTCTCTGTTTCTCTCTTTCTTTCTCTCTCTCCTTCTTTGATAAATACAATTCACACAACACTCACGAATGTTTATCGGATGACTCGTCCTCATCCATCCACAGAACAGAGGCAAAATTATCAATAATTTATGGCCGCAGTTCCGTCGATAAAGAGAATGGGATTCTGCCATTGAATGATAGCTATGATTGTTGGCTGAATTTCGCAAACGGTCGCTCTAGAATTTTCTCTGCATTTCTACATTACTCTTGTTCGGTAATCTTTTAATGGGTAATTAGGTTTCATTCATCATTGCGAACTTCGGGGATTTGGGGAAGTTTCTCAATGCGTATATATATGTGTAGGTGTTTAAACATACATGCGTGTGTGTATGAATATATACACTGAAGCTTTTTCTCCTTTTCATTCCTCTTTTCCCTTCCTCTATCCCTATGCCCCTTCACCCCCCCCCCTCACCCCCCCTTCGCCCCTCCTCTCTATTTCAATATCCCTTCCCTCCCTTCCCTCCCTTCCCTCCCTTCCCTCCCTTCCCTCCCTTCCCTCCCTTCCCTCCCTTCCCTCCATTCCCTCCCTTCCCTCCCTTCCCTCCCTTCCCTCCCTTCCCTCCCTTCCCTCCATTCCTCTTCCTTCCATCCCTCCCCTTCCTTTCATTTGTTTCCCCCCATCCTGTCCTTTGCCCCTTCCGCCCCTCATCTCTCTCTTCTCTTCCCTCCATCCCTCATTTCTCCTCTTCCCTTCCCTTCCCTCCATTTGCCTCTCTCGTCCCTCCCTTCCACCTTTCCCTCCCTTCCCCCATCCTTCCCCTCTCCTCCTTTCCATCCCTCCATCCAACCCCTGTTTTACCTCCCCTTCTTCTCCCTTCCCTCCCTCCCTCCAACAACCCCTCCCTCCCTCCCTCCCTCCCTCCCTCCAACAACCCCTCCCTCACTCCCCCCCCCCCTCCTCCCCCTCCCCCATTCGTGCAGGCGAGTGAGGGACGTAGATGCGCCCCCCCCCCCCCGCCCCCCGTGTCGGCTTTCAGGGAGCTAATGGAGACACTCCCCCCCCCCCGCCCCCCCTGATGGCTGTCAGCCCCCTGGGTCACCCGCGCAAATAATCGTCGTCATATTGATTCGCCCTTTTAAGTTTTCTCTCTTTTTTTAGTGTTTTTAGTTTATTTCTTTTTTTTGCTTTATATGCATTCCCTTTTTTGTGTGTGTGCATTTCTAACCTCGTTCTTTGTTAGTTTATTCTTATTTTAGGGGAAAATTTTCTTCGTCTTAGGTTTACGAATGTGATGATTTCTCTTTTAACTTTTTTTTATTTTCTTTTCTTTTCTTTTCTTTGCCGGAATTCCCTTTATTCTTAGTTCCTTCCTCTAATTCTTTGTTCTTTTCTTATTTATCTTATTTATTTTCCCCCACATTCTTTCAAAATTTCATTCAGTTTACGAATAGGATGACGTAACACGTAACATGGCTTCCACGTTTCGAACTTTCTCTCCCTCTCCTTTTCTCTTCCTGTTCCCGAGTGCTTCTCTGCTCACCCGTCGGCCCGGACAAAGGACACAGCCAGACACAAAGTACAATGGACACCCTCGACGTTCGTGGACACAAAATACATCTTGGCCAAAAGGTACGTAGCGGACACTCAAGGTAATGCGGAGAAGATTCAGCGTGAACAATGTAGACCTTTGGTGTAGGGAGGAGGGGGGGGGGGGATATAAAGAAGGTGTATGTAAATGAAAGACCACATAATAGATAGCACGGGTGTGTGGGGGCGGGGGTATTTGTGAATATATACGAATGTATATAAATACATACCTGTATACTGTATATAGATCTATGCATCTATACATAGATAACTAAATAATTTGACACATATATGTGACTGAATGTGTGTGTATGTATATATACATATACACATATATATATATATATATATATATATATATATATATAAGAGCATACACATATATGTGCATATATGTATATGTATATATATATGTATATATATGTATATATATATATATGTATATGTGTGTGTGTGTGTGTGTGTGTGTGTGTGTGTGTGTGTGTGTATGTGTGTGTGTGTGTGTGTGTGTGTGTGTGTGTGTGTGTGTGTGTGTACATATATATATATATATATATATATATATATATATGTTGATTTATATATATATTAATTTATATATGTATATATATATACATAAACACCCACAAATCTTCAATACAAGTCAATTCCTCCCCGTCACATCTCGTCCAAAGATTACTTATGCATTAGTATCCCGACGCCAGAGTGAGCGAACATGTAGCCATCTCAACAGTCAGGTAGTTTATACAAGGGATGCCTGGACGGTGCGACAACTAGCTGTTAAGTGCTTAATCCCAGAGGAAAGCTTCGTTGCCATGAACCCTATGGATTCCTGATTTTCCCGCTTGTAAAGATTATAACACTACTAATAATGATGATGATGATGACGAGGATGATACTATTAATTATGATAATGAGAATGATTATAATAATAATGATGATGGCAATGATAATAAAAATGATAATGATAGTTATAATGATAATAGCAATAATAATGACAATAATATCTATATTGATAAAATTATATCAACGATAACGATAATAGTAATAATAATAGAAACCGTAATTATAACAATGATAATGGTACTGATAATAACAACAACAATAATAATAATGATAATAATAGCAACAATGATAATAATAACAACAATTATAATAATACTAAAAATTGAGAATGATAGTAAACTTATAATGATGATAATAACAATAGAGATAACAATCATTATCATCATCATCATCATCATCATTCACATTACAATAAAAGACGTATTCTCATGTTTCATTTTCAACCTGAAGGTAGCATTCCATTGTATTTCATGGTTTCCAAAATATTATAAATATTTATCTTCATAGCATCGTATGTTCCATTTCCTGAAGAATCTTTACAGGAAAGGCCTTTCACCGGAACCAGCAAGTGTGAAATTAAACTGTATTGTGAACTGAAAGCCAAATATGACATCACTTGTAACCACACGCACATGTTTACGGTATACACACGCGTACACGCATACATGAACGTTTGTGTACGTGTGTATATAAACATAGGCGTGCATATGTAAACGCACATGTATATATACAGACGGACAATTGAACAAAAATTAATATATATAGATAGATAAATTGAGAGAGATAGAGAAAAAGAGACAGACAGATTTAAGAAAGCAAATAACAGCAATATATATATATGTATGTATGTATGTATATGTATATTCTCTTTTTCTCTCTGTCTATCCATCTATCTCGCTCGCTCATTCTCTTTCCTCTTTCTCTTTTTCTTTTTTTCTTTGCAACCACAAGTACCGGGGTTCGCGCCCAGTCAGCTCCTCTATGATGACTCAGCTGCGAGGGAGTACAGGCTTCAGCATGTTGGGGTCAAACCGTTAGTCACCGTAACGTATCATCCTGTGGTTTAGAATATATGTTCCTTTAATCACATGCCACGGCTTTTCAGAAAGACGAAATATCCGTAATATCTCGATGTTTAATAATTGTTTATTCTCAACAATGCACAACCTCCCCTCCTCTTCTTCCTCTCTCTCTCCTCCTCCTCTATCTCCTCCTCCTCCTCTTCTCTCTCCTCCTCCTCTACCTCATTCTCCTCTACCTCCTCTCCCTCTTCCACCTCTTCCTCCTCCTCTATCTCCTCCCCTCCACACTCACCCATAGATAGAGTGAAGCTCGAGACCAATTGAAGCTTTGAAGCCCCATTAGAAGCCGTGTGTGGCCAGTGTGTGTGATAGGATCATAATCATCTTCATCACACAGTTTACGGGTAATTAGTCACGGAAGCTCTGAGGGAGACTGACCCGCCCTCGATATTGCGACTTTCACTCGAAATTCCCTTTTCTTTTCAGCTCTACGACGAAAGTAAAGCAGTCCACCGATGAATTACACACCTATAATAGACGGTTGATGTTTCTTAGCTTATTTGCACACACAGGACTTCGGGATCGGGGGAGTATAAAGCACTGGAAGAGTAAAATGGATTAGTCTACGTATCTGATTGCCCTTGACATGACGTGGCACTGTTCTCTCTCTGCGGTCGAGTTGTGTGGCAGTGAGGAGGTTGGCACTCAGAGAAAAAAAAGGTGGAAGTGAATAACCCCCTTTTCGTTTTATTAATTTCCCAGTTTAAATTAAATACTTTTTAAGATTGATCTCCTGGTTTGAGTCACCAGACATAGCCAAAATGAAAGCTATGAGTGAGGATGAAGGTATTCAGTGAAAAGTAATGAAAAAATGAATAAGCCCTTTTGTATTATCCATTTCTTCGTTGGGATTAGTCAGAAATTGCTAAAAAGGATATTTTTTATATTAGTTTCCTAGTCTGAATTCACTGTGAATTCCGAAAATGAATAAAATATACACATACACACACACACACACACACACACACACACACACACACACACACACACACACACATATATATATATATATATATATATATATATATATATATATATATATACACAGTATGTTAGTTCCGTGGTTCAAATTCACCAGAAATATTTGATGGTGATGATTGTGATAATGATAATTGTTATGACGATTATGATGAATGTGATGATAGTAGTGATACAGATGATAGTGATGATGGTGATGAGGTGATCTGAGTTTGGGGAAAAGGGAAGTAAATAGCATGATGATAATGATATTATTGATACATCATTGTGTGTCTCATGTAGCAAGAATCATAGACGGCGCTGCTAAATGTGGTGAAAAAACTGAAGATAACACAATAGCTAATATAAATCATTAGAAAATTCTAAAAACCATGAGAATGGCGATGATAATAATGATAACGATGATGGGATGATGATGGTAATAATAATGATTATAATAATACAAATAACGATAATGATAATAATAGCAATGGTAATAACAATAATAAT
>NC_061823.1:38218124-38225624 GCF_019202785.1 Penaeus chinensis
TACATATATATATGCATATATATACTTAAATATACATATATACATATATGTATTTAAATATACATGTATACATATACATATAGGTTTATATTTTTATGGAGATATATGTACATATAAGTAGTGTGTGGATGGACGGAACTACTCGCCCCGCGTACGTAAATGAGTGTGAAAGTAGGTTAATGACGTAATCAATGACGTAACCAATGACCATGACGCAACAATAACCGGAATCATTAATGATGGCTAGTATGCACACTTTACGGTCGTACATGGCGCATCATAACAGAAAGAAGGCATACATATGCTCGGTTTTGGTGAGGAGTGCCGTCAACCCATTTATTTTTCCTTCGAACATTAGTAATAATGAGACTAATTTCATACCTGTTATAACATGTGTTCCATTTTTAAAATGAACTTCAAATCAATAGTTCAAGATTAATTAGGTTATGAATAATGAATTATAAATAACAATAACGACAACAAAATAATCATTATAATAATAATAATAATAATAATGAAACAATAATAATCCATAATAACTACAATAATAATAGTAACAATAACAATAACAATAACTCACAATAAAAACAATAGAAAAAGTAATTCATAATAAAAAACAACAATAATAATAATTCATAATAACAACTACAATGATAACTGAATAAATAACTAAATTTTCCCCGCCCAGAATCCCTTCGTCGACGCGGGCCGCAAGAACCTCGCTTTCGACCCTCAAGAGGAGACAAGCCCTTCCTGACGCCAACATCGAAGCGGCATCGTGTGCAGACCCAGTCGATCAGAGAGGGAATTATTCAGTCCCTGTGCAACCGTATCAAGCGCAACACCTATGTTAAATATCCCCAATCCGATGTAGGGAGATTGGCTAATCCTTCGCATCATACAGAATCTGACGTGAAATTTTCCCAGTCCGATGCAGGGGGATTGGCTAATCCTCCTCCGCATCATACAGAATCCGATGTTAGATTTTCCCAATCCGATGCAAGGGAATTGGCTAATCCTCCTCCTGGATTTGGTGTGGATAATGAGCTAATCAATCCATCAGCACGATCTCACTCGACCCGACGTCCCGATGAAACTCCGGGAATTACTCGTTAAGCACACACATTCTTGAAATGTTTATTATTATCATTATTATTATTATCATTGTTGTTGTTATTGTCATTATTATGCCACTAATAAATTCTCTTTTTTATTAATTTATTCATAAATACTCGATCATTTCACACGCGATACAATTCACGAACTCATTCCCATTCCTATCCTTAAATTATATTGCCACTGTACAGAGAGGTTTCATAATTACTCTGCGTAGGTTAGGGGAAGGAAAAGGATAATAGATATTAAGGAAAAGCAATTCAGCGATATATACGGCAATAAATATTCCTGTTTTTTTATACAAAAAATATGTGTTTTTATAATAAACAATAACATCAAAGAGATACTTGCGAGAATTACCTAACCATATAGCCTATGCTACATAAAGAAGGAGGAAGGGGGAGAAAGAGGGGGGCGGGGAGAGGAGAGAGAGAGAGAGAGCGATTTGATTTGATTTGAAAATGTATATATTTACAGAGCAGTGTACATGCCATGCAAAAAGCTATCTAAACTGGCTATGCTTCCATTTATGTAGATGGCTGTCAATCAGACACTGACTGTATATGCCTGAAGGGCTGTGCCATTGTGCTTACATTACTCATATATCATCTAGTTAGTAAAAGAAAAAAAAGAAAGAAAAAAAGTGCTGTTTGATCGATAGAGTACAGTTTTCGAGCAACAAAGTAAGTAATGTGTAAGTTTATGCGACTTGAGCGTCTTGCACATTGTGCAGTGATGATATGAGATTGGCTTTGCCTCGAAAACTGCTTCCTGTACATAATGTATAGTGTACTGATATGTTGTATGTTTGTATGTCTATTCTATCTCTCTTTCTCTCTCTCTCTCTCTCTCTCTCTATATATATATATATATATATGTATATATGTATATATGTATATATATGCATGTATGTATATATACATGTGATTTCTCGTGTACATATATGTAATCTGTATATAGGTATATATATACGGATGTGTTTAATTAACATACAGATATATAAGTTTCGATGAATTTAAACTTAAAAGAAAAATAGAGAAAAATAAAGTTACTCCACTATCTGTGCGATTTACTTAAGAAATATGTAATTTTGAAATGAGGTTTTGTAAATTACATAATTTTTTAACTCTAGCTATCATATAGGAAATAAATAAAAATGACTGATGACTCACATATTTCTATATTATAAATTAGCAGATAAATGTGATGAAATTGATATTTGTCCGAAGATAAGATAAAAAAAAAAAAAATGAAGACTAAAGGTCTTATATTACAAATCAAATGGAAAATACTGCAAAACGGCTACCGAGTCACCCAACCAGAACCAGCAATTGAATAATCAAGTCATAATCACGCCTTTTCATTGTTACGTAAACTAATTTTATTTGTATATCTATTTGGAAATTATTACAGACCAAGTTAGACAAGCGACTTGTAAAATGATTTAAAAAGTATTCTATTCAACAAAACAGCTACCGAGTCGGCCAACCAGAACCAGCAAATGAACAACTAAGGTTATAATCAAGTGGCCTGTTGCTGCCTTTCTGCATAGCTGCCGACCTGAGTGACCTCTGACCTCGAGAGGGGGACGTTATCTCCTTGGAGAACACTCGTGAACCGCCAAACACGAGCAAGTGTCAACAAACACCTGTTAACTTTTCCCGAAGCCAAAGAAGGTTTACTCTGGTCTCGATCTTGGATCCTTCAACGTGCGAGTCAGAGACGATACCGATGCTGCCACCAAGATCTATACGAAGTTTCAGAAATCAGGGTTTTTATATTTTCAACTTCGTTTCAGACACGACACAGCTCAATATAGTTTGTAAATCAAGTGGCTCTTTCTTGTATATTAGAAAGGAAACGAGTGTCCTTTTATTCAAAGAAAACATATTTATGGATTAAAAAAAAAAAAATTGAAAATAAACAAGCGTTACAATTTTTAATAGTATATGTAATTTCATCTATATTTTTTCTGTTTATTTTTTATACTCGTTTGTTACTTTTCTTTATTCTATTATCTCAATTATAAACATGATAGTCATGTTATATCACCTTTATTTATAATCATACACAATGTTTAATCAACCTTCCATATTTTGTAATGGCCAGGAAGAGTTTTTTGTTCTAACAGCAGTGAATAAGAAACAACACATTTTCCGGGATTTTCTTTCATGTGCATCATTGCTTGAATTAGTTCTCAGCCGATGTATAAAAAAAACGATAATTTTTTTTCTTTTAAATACGAATCGAAATATGAAATTTAATTAATGTATCAACTCTAACGAAAGTGTTATTCTCGCCACAAAAGATATTTAAAAAGATGTAGGAAACAATAAAATATTTACCAAAGATAAGAGCAACGAGAAGAAAAACAACGAATTAGGAAAGAAAATTTAAAAGCAAATATTCTACTAAGCATTGCACTTGTTATTTACTTAATTTGACCATGAAGTAATCGATGACGTAACCAATGACCATGACGTAATCAATAACCGGAATCATCAACCTTAGTTAATGGTGGCTAGCATACAGAAATTAAACATTATTAAGTGATTACCATAGGATGGACGGAACTACTCACCCCACGTACGTACATGAGTGTGAAAACAGGAAGTAGGTTAATGACCTCTGAGAGTGATTAACGTAATCAATGACCGTAACCGGAATCATTAACATAGTTAATGATATCATAACACACCTTGAGGGTGCAGCTCCCCCCTCCCTCCTCTCCCCTCCTCTCTAAAACAATATGCCACTGATGACCCCCACCCCCTCCTACCCCACCCCATCAGCACCCCCTCTCCCATACCCTCCCACCCCGCAATATTCACCCTCCCAATGAATGAAACTGTCATAATGAATAACAAATAACCATGGAAGGAGATGAAGAAGAAGCAGACATACAAACATGCATCCAGCTGCTAACATACGCGAAGATATGCACCCGATGCCAGCTCCTATAATGTTGTTATATGAGTGGCAAAAGAGGGCGGCAGCTGAGCAGAAAGGCAGCAACCGGCCACTCGATTGGACAAGGAGTCGAGACGGTTGTTTTGAAGAAGAAATTTCTGTGAATATTTACTTCTTTTTCTCTCTTGGTAACATAGTTAAATTAACGATTTACAACAGTAATTATTGTTATTTATCTAAAAAATTAATTAATATGAATGAGCAAACGATGAATATGAAAATATCAAATGTAAGATACAATATATTCATCGTTACTGACGACTTGCTATTTAATATCTAATTATTATTATTATTATTATTATTATTATTATTATTATTATTATTATTATTATTATTATTATTATTATTATTATTATTATTATTATTATTATTATCATTATCATTATCATCATCATAACTAAAGCTCTATCATTATCGTGCCGGGAAACAAAACTATGCTGATATTTTGTAATTCCCTTTTGTTTACCTTAACATGAATGTGTCATTTTATTTTTCCTATTGGCAGTGACCAAACAAAAGTTCCTCAAATTTACAAAATGATTGCTATAACACTGCCTTTTACAATCAAATTAATTACGATTATGAACCATCGCCATGCTTCTTGCGGCTGTTTCAAATAACTGAAAGATATTAAGAAGATAGAGGGAGAAAAGATTAATTAAAAAGTCAGAAATCACCGAAGAATGTTATGAAAGAAGGATATCTGCGATATAAAGACTGACAGAGAGAGAGAGAGAGAGAGAGAGAGAGAGAGAGAGAGAGAGAGAGAGAGAGAGAGAGAGAGAGAGAGAGAGAGAGAGAGAGAGAGAGAGAGAGATGAAGAACAGAGGGAGGGAGAGGGAGAGGGGGAGGAGGGAACACATACGGGTGGAAATGAAGTGGACAAGCAACGAAGGTAATTGAACTGGAGGACAAGAGAGAGGGAGAAAAGTAGAACAAAATAAAATAAATAAAAGAAGAATGTTTAGTAGAATACTTTCTTGTCAGAAATCTATCATTTTGTGAATTATGGTATTAATTTAAATAAAAGAGAGAGAAAAAAAAAATATATATATATATATATATATATATATATGGAGGGAGGGAGGGAGGGAGCACGGAAAGAGAAAGTAATATATAAATAAGTAAATTCTTTAGGTAGAAATGGCAAAGCAAACAAGTAAGAAATATTTATATTTTTGATTTAGTTAAATACAGATTAATAGATAAATCTTATGAGAACAAAGCTGAACGAAAGCAAGTTTCGCCCGAGACGATGCTTGTATATAATGGGTTTTACTTTTTACGTAATCTACGTGTTTATGGTACGAGGAGGACAAATCCAAAATCTATGTGACTTAGATTATAATAATAACAATGACAATTCTTGAGCATTTTTCAGCAAAACTTCACCATGCTTGTCAATAATAGCAATATAGCGACATAAATAGTAGGAAGAGAAATCCCAAATCTTCACAGAATGGTAAAGTCAAGAGCGGCCGACGAATTGACCCGTTGGGGCCCGGGCACTTGTAAAAGCATCGGCGTCATCATTCTAAAAATAAAAGTAATAATAATAATGAAATAGAAAATAAAATAAATGATTACGAGTCGTCGGTAACAATGGATGAAAATGTTGCATTCAATGGAAAGTTTATATTGTGTTTTTTTATTCTCATCTCTTACTGTGTAATTTTGCGTGTGTAAATTCCAACACAACATGCCTTTTCATTGTTACGTAAATTTAATTTCATTTGTATATCTATTTGGAAATGATTACAGACCAGGTTAGACAAGCGGCTTGTAAAATTGTCAAAAAGGTATTCTTTTCAACAAAACAGCTACCGAGTCGGCCAACCAGAACCAGCAAATGAACAACTAAGGTTATAATCAAGTGGCCTGTTGCTGCCTTTCTGCATAGCTGCCGACCTGAGTGACCTCTGACCTCGAGAGGGGGACGTTATCTCCTTGGAGAACACTCGTGAACCGCCAAACACGAGCAAGTGTCAACAAACACCTGTTAACTTTTCCCGAAGCCAAAGAAGGTTTACTCTGGTCTCGGTCCTGGATCCTTCAACGTACGAGTCAGAGACGATACCGATGCTGCCACCAAGATCTAAACGAATTTTCAGAAATCGGGGTTTTTATATTTCCAACTCCGTTTTAGACACGACGCAGCTCAATATAGTATGTAAATTGGGTAGCTCTCTATTGCACATTTCAACGATAACTAAAGGGTCATTATTCAAAGAAAGGGTAAATTCAACATAAAAAACAAACAAGTGTTACTCTTGTCGTAGTGACTGTCATTTAATTTTCATCTTATCGTCTATTACTTTTTTGTTATTCGTTTGTTATTATTTTTAGTCGATTGTTATTCCTTTTTTTTTTTTGGGGGGGGGGTATTTTTTGTTGCTGATCTATAATTATAATAACGTTTTTTCGAACGCCAATGACAATAAAAGAGACAGCATTTATCGAATATAATTACGCGTTACAAAGAAATGGTTATAATCATCGTGATAATTATCTAAATAATTGATGTTATGCATTTGCGATCTACACTCTTCATTTAACTTAATAAACATGCAGTGTTATCCTTGTCACAAAGGATATCTGAAAAGTTTTAAGAAAGGTAAGAGAAAGAAAAAGAAAAATGAACGAGGAAAGATATTGTGAAAGAAAGTATTCTACTAAACATTCTTCTTTTATTTATTTTATTTTGTTCTACTTTTCTCCCTCTCCCTTGTACTCCAGTTCAATTACCTTCGTTGCTTGTCCACTTCATTTCCACCCGTATGTGTTCCCTCCTCCCCCTCTCCCTCTCCCTCCCTCTGTTCTTCACCTCTCTCTCTCTCTCTCTCTCTCTCTCTCTCTCTCTCTCTCTCTCTCTCTCTCTCTCTCTCTCTCTCTCTCTCTCTCTCTCTCTCTCTCTCTCTCTCCCTTTCTCTCTCTCTCTCTCTCTCTCTCTCTCTCTCTCTCTCTCTCTCTCTCTCTCTCTCTCTCTCTCTCTCTGTCAGTCTTTATATCGCAGATATCCTTCTTTCATAACATTCTCCAGTGATTTCTGACTTTTTAATTAATCTTTTCTCCCTCTATCTTCTTAATATCTTTCAGTTATTTGAAACAGCCGCAAGAAGCATGGCGATGGTTCATAATCGTAATTAATTTGATTGTAAAAGGCAGTGTTATAGCAATCATTTTGTAAATTTGAGGAACTTTTGTTTGGTCACTGCCAATAGGAAAAATAAAATGACACATTCATGTTAAGGTAAACAAAAGGGAATTACAAAATATCAGCATAGTTTTGTTTCCCGGCACGATAATGATAGAGCTTTAGTTATGATGATGATAATGATAATGATAATAATAATAATAATAATAATAATAATAATAATAATAATAATAATAATAATAATAATAATAATAATAATT
>NC_061823.1:38235624-38250624 GCF_019202785.1 Penaeus chinensis
AATAATAGTTAATTAATTTGTTTACCATTGTCATCCTTCTCATCATTATCATGAGGGAAAGCAATTGACTGAAGAACAAGACGAAGGAGGGAAAAAAATCTATCAGAAAAGATGAAAGATAATATTCTTTTATATTATTATGCTATTAATCGGAAGAACGATGAAATAAAACAACAATGAAAGAAAAAAAAACTATAATGAAAATGTCGATGAAAACACGAAATAACGAATAGGTTGATAATAATAATAATAATAATAATAATAATAATAATCATAATAATGATAATAACAATAATAGTAATAATAATAATTATGATAATAATAGTAATAATATTAATAATAATAATAATAAAAATGATAATAATAATGATGATAATAACAATAATAATAAAACAGCAAAGGAATATTTCACCATGAATAATGAAACTTCCCAAGAGAGCTCAAGCAAAAGGAAAATAAAAAACATTTAAGGAAGACAAAATGAGAAGATAATAATAAACGAGATTTTATCTGCTTTATGTCACGTAAATTTGTATTATTGTTAATTCTTATTGTTATTTTTTATCCTTTGTGTATTTATTATTATCAATTATATTAATTTAATTAATAAATTATCAAATATTATTAATTTTCATGTTTCTCTCTACCTGCAGTTACTTATTAATTTTTATATTCATTTATTTGTATATTGGTTAATTGGTTGACTTATGTATCTATCTATTCATCTATTTATACTTTTATTTATTTGTTTGTTTGCTTATTCGATTATTCGTAAAGGAGCAATGAAAAATGAAATTAAAAAAACGTGAGGGAAAGAATAAACTTCAAAATAAAGTCGTTTTTTTTTTCTTTACGAGAAATTTCAAACAATAAATAGAGCTTACGTGAAAGTTAATCTCATTTTTTCTTTTCTTTTCTTTTTCACGTGAAAAATAAAAGTTACATAAGACATGTATAAATAAATATGATTTTTACTTTTATCTAAGTTCCATAAAAAATATTGCTGTTATTATATAAACGTTATGTTTATTTGGATTGCTAGGAGTCTTTACCAAACTTGAGTTTTTCTTACTGCCTTTTCGTGAATTCTCACATTACAATTATTAATAATGATATTAATATTTCGTTTTATATCTTCTTCAGGATAAATACGATATGGGAAGCTGAGCTTCGCCCGGGATATGCCATTGAGAGGAGCCCGACCCGTGATTCGGCTGAGCTTAGTCTTTACCCTCCATGGTGCCCAGCGTCAGCAGAACTTCTTAGGCGGGGCCGAACTTCTTCTTAATATAATACATTCGACTGCTAACTTTTAGTGTTGGTGCGGTATCTTCGTTAGGGAAGTCTGTTTTTTTTAGAGAAAATGTGATGTTTGCTCATTTTGATGATTATGAATTTATTTTTTCTTACGTGGGAAATAAAGGAGGTCATATAAGACATACATTTGTAAATCTGATTTACATCTTTCTGCAAGTTCCGTAAACATTAATTGTTAATATGATTCTATATATTCTTTTTTTTAACATTGAGATTATCATTATTTTTGTTGTTACTGTAGTTATTATCATTGTTATTGTTATTATTATTATTTTTATTATCATTATTACTATTATCATTATTAATATTGATATTAATAATATCGATATTATAACTATCATTAGTTACAATTATCATTATTAATATTAATATTATTAGCATCATTATCATAACAATCATTAGTTACAGTTATTATTATTAATATTAATATTACTACCATCATTATTATAACTATCATTAGTTACAATTATCATTATTAATATTGATATTACTAGCATCATTATTATAACTATCATTGGTTACAATTATCATTACCATTAATAAGATCAACTATCTCGCTGAATACCAATGTTGAAATTTTTAAGAATTTACAGCCAGTGATCTGCTTCTAAGGCAGATACGGCAGTGTATACCCATATACACGGTAATACTTGTAAGCCCATGTACTATAAGGTAATTTAACAGTAATTACGTACTATGTGGCAAATGGTTGCTTATTGGTCTTCAAACACTTTTCTTTGCTTTTGTTGCTATGAGTTAATTTCTGTAAATTTGAAATAACTCAATACATATATATACCGTTCGATTGCTGACTTGTAGTGTTGGCATCGCGGTCTATTTCGCCAATTGTGATGGAGGCGTCTGGCAGAGAGAACTTCGTAGCGTGACCATAAACTTGGAGGTTTTACGACAGGCTCTGTCTTTCCTCTCGCTCTCTTCTCTTTCTTTCTCTGACTGTAATTCTCTCTCTCTCTCTCTCTCTCTCTCTCTCTCTCTCTCTCTCTCTCTCTCTCTCTCTCTCTCTCTCTCTCTCTCTCTCTCTCTCTCTCTCTCTATCTCTATCTATCTATCTATCTATCTATCTATCTATCTATCTATCTCTCCCTCTCTCTCTCTTTCTCTCTCTCTATTTCTCCCTCTTTCTCCCACCCTCTCTCTTTCTCTCTCCCTCCTTCTTTCTTTCTCTCTCCCTCCTTCTCTCTTTCTCCCTCCCTCCCTCTCCCCTACCCCCTCTCTTTCTCTCTCTTGGCTGTCCCTCACCTATCCGGGCTTTCTGGTTTATGGTCGTGGCCCGAAGTCAATGGTTGTCTCGTCATTTGCTGTGAAGTTATTAAGCCTACCTCGATTTCGATAGATCACATTGTTTACGTAAACGGAGGTGTGGGGATAAAAAGAAACAGAAAAAAAAAAGCAAAAAAGTTTTTCTTTCGTCTATATTATGAAAAATATATGAAAAAAATAGGTAAGACTTGTAGGTTTTATTTATTTTTTATTGTAGTACCATAACAAAAGCATTAAGATAAGTGACACGCGTTGATTTTTTTTTTTTTTTTCTTAAGCAAATGTAAAATAAGGGAGAATGGAGATGTGTGTGTGTGTGTGTGTGTGTGTGTGTGTGTGTGTGCATTTGTGAATACTATATACCTCCTTAAAAATAAGTTCGATCATATGTATTTTTTATTTATGTATGTATATAAATAGTATATATATATATATAATACTATATATTACATATATAAATAAATATATATACATATATATATACATATAGATATACACACATCCATACATGCACATATGAAGACACACACATCCAAATTTATATATGTGTATACGAATATAAACACACGCCTTCTCCCCGATTCAGCATACCAGCTTATCCTGCAACATCCTGCAGTCACAGACGCATCAAGGGCCCCGCCCCTCACCCCCGCCCTCCGCCCCCGCCCTTCGCCCCTGCCTCTCTCCAGCCCTACTGCAGGAGCCTCCCGCCCCTCGCCCTTCGTCTGGGCTCCCCGGCCGCCATCCAGGAGTGACGTCGCGGCGCCCCCAGACGGCGCGGCGCCGCGGGACCCGTTGTGACACTGAGTGGCAGGAGGACCCCGGAGGCGGACCTACCTGACGCCGTCGTCGCCTCCTCAGGGACGTCTCCAGCATTAGGGCGGCGCTGTTGCCTGAGCGAAGTGGGCTTTCTGCTCCCCGGGCTGAGATGGGCGGCGCTGCTCGGGGACAGAGAGAAGTTTGAGCGCCTGTCTGTTGTCGCTTTGCCTTCCGCGGCGGTTTCGGGAGAGGTGGAGTGTGTGTGTGTGTGTGTGTGTGTGTGTGTGTGTGTGTGTGTGTGTGTGTGTGTGTGTGTGTGTGTGTGCGCGTGCGCGTATGTACGCGTAAATGTCTTACATTTGTTTGTTTTATAAGAACACATACATGTGTTTACTTTGTTATTCTGCTTCTGGGTGAGTAATGCATGAAAGAAAATTCCGCTAAGACTTTGGATCATGAGAAAAATATATGACTTTCTGAAACTACAGTAATTAAAGATCGCCAACATTATTCTAGAAAAAAAGTATACATTTATATATTACATTTTCGAAATAAAGTTTGTTAGAGACAGACAAACAGATAATTCAGGAATAAAAGAATGACGATAATGATAATGATATAATGATAAAAGGAGAAATGAGAATGATTCTACTGCTTTCACTACGAATAATGATAACGATGAAAGCAATAATGAAAACAGCAGAATATGATAAAAACGATAATGATACTGATAACGTCAATTAAAATGATGATGAACAAATGACAACAAGGACCGGAAAAAAAAGAAAAAAAAGAAAAATCACAAAAAAGTTGACAAAGAACAAATCAACAAACAAACAAAGGCATCCAGCGGAGGGAAGCGAAAAGCCTCACATGATGAATAATACGTAACCTTAATCAAATTATTATGGGGGAGAAAGAGTAACGGAATTACGTGTGTGAAAGGACTGTATCATCATACATTTTTCAGGGCTTTCGGATTTATACATAAGTATGTATCTAAGGATGTGGTTATAACTTTGTGTGTATATATATGTGTATATATATAAATATATATATACATATATATATATATGTTATATATACATATTACATATACATATTATATATATATATATATATATATATATATATATATATTCACAGACAGATAGATATATCAATATTTGTGTATATATATACATATATATACATATTTGAATATATATAAATATATTGATATGCATATACAGATAGAAAGACACACACACACACACGCATATATATATGTCTGTGTGTGTGTGTGTGTGTGTGATTAATTTATTTATTTATTCATTAATTTGTTTATTTATTCATTTATTTGTTTATTTATTTATTCATTCATTTATTTATTAATTCATTTATATGAACAAGGAGGTAGACTAACATGGCTGTAAAGAATGTCATGTTTGATTGCACACGTTTCGAAGAAAAATCATCACCATGGATGAAACTATAGATCAAACCAAAAGGCAGTTAGACGATGTGAATAGGTGGTTCTAATTTAAAATTGCATTTAGTGAATACTGACAGGAAAGAATAATATAAACCATATTCATACTCAATAAACATAATGCAATCAAACAAATACATGATACTATCCAAAAGTAAAAAGTTAAGGATATGTAAAACTAAACCATCTGGGTGCTAGTGGTGAGCAAAAGAGCCAGTTGCGTGAACAAGGTGGTTGTAGACGAAGTTCTGTTCAGCTAAGTCTATCTTTTAAATAAAGTTTTTGAAACGAATAGGTTTTGGTGGGAGGAGTTGGAACACAAAGTATTAAAATCTGTGTTGGACAAACGATTGCGTGTTTGAGTGTTTGCGAGAGTGCTCTCTTAAGGCAAGAAAGGGGGTCTGCTCAGTGGGAGACATGTGCGAAGATACTTGACGTTGTGTTCTAATATGCGTTGACGTAACCATCGTGAAGTTGACGCCACACCTGGTTTGGTGGCCAGGACAGGTAAATAAATATGCAATATAGATTAGTGTGTTATCTCATAGTATGTTCTAAGAAACTAACTGTATTGTTTAATTGTATTCTCACTTCAAAGCTCAAATTACCCATGTAAGGTATCGGCGACCCCTTATAACACTTGAAACAGTTAGTTGGTTAGATATTTTATTTTTATTTTCTTTTTATTCAGAAAGTTCTTTGTTATTTTGTCAAGAGCAATGGGAATTTCGCCATGGAAAGAGGACCAATTACTACACAGATTATAGGCTCAAGTGATGATTATGTTTATGCTGTTGATTATGTGCATATGCATGGGGAATAGCTTGAAGAAGGTAAACGGTAAATACTAAAGTGGTAACATAGTTGTATAAAAAAGGTAGTTGGTTTGGTAACTTAGATGAAGGACGGACCGATGTATCGCTGGTAGTGTACATATTTAAATTATGGCGAGTATTGTTCAACACACTCAAGTTCACGGCGACAGAGAAAAGTAACTGGCGTTTGAGGAACTAAGTGCGAGCTTGTTAACAGTTATCAAGCGCAAATACAGGGTGGTGGTCTGCACTATCAGTAATTATTAATGCCGTCTTTTGTTAAACCAGGTTTGATGAGATGCGAGGTGTGTATACTCCTATAATTTCGGTGGTTTCATGAAGGGGTAGTTTTGCAAACTGATTCCACATCAAAACTTACCATATATATATATATATATATATATATATATATATATATATATATATATGTGTGTGTGTGTGTGTGTGTGTGTGTGTGTGTGTGTGTGTGTGTGTGTGTGTGTGTGTATGCATGTATGTATGTATGTATACATGTATATACATATATATATATATAATAGAGAGAGAGAGAGATACGATATAGAGTTATTGATGATACTATATAAAGAGAAAGCATATTATGTAAACTTGCACACCAAAGATCTAACATAAATACGTTATGTGTACTTTTTGTTTCTAATAGAAAAGCGTTACTAGTTTTTGCTTCAATTTAATAAAGTAATATTGATTTCGTTAACATTTCCATTAGGTCAATGTGTGCTCTTAAAAGTTAAAGGAAGTTTGGTACTGATGCAAGATGTATATTTAGTGTTATGTTGTCTATTATGGTATTCTGTGAAACTTATTTCAAACACTATTAATTTCTTCACTAAATAGCGTTATTTTCTCTTCTTCTGTGGCTATCAGCACCACTACACCACAGTTGTAATCACATTAAAACAGAATCATGTTCTGAAAAAAATCATTATAGTGCTTAATTGGCTCTTAGAACTCAATTATATTTTGTATACAGGGACTGTATGGGAGAAAGTGTGAGCCCGGAGGGGAAGTAAGGGTGAATCAGAATTAAAACACTTACTATCCTCTCAACCAAGCTAACATTATCCAAACAAATTTCCTTTTCAGAATATATGACTGGCTATTCTAATGAGTAGTTATATTTTTTCTAGTATATATCAGAATATATCAGTTCTGGGTAAATGTGAGGAACTTTTGAGCGTTCTTCGATGTGGTCATTTGAATAAGTGTAGACAAAAAGAGAGCGAGAGAGAGAGAGAGAGAGAGAGAGAGAGAGAGAGAGAGAGAGAGAGAGAGAGAGAGAGAGAGAGAGAGAGAGAGAGAGAGTGAGAGAGAGAGAGAGAGTTTAGCATTGTCTTTTTCTCTCTTCACCAATCTGACAATTACAATGTGGTGTTTGCTGTATCATATTCAGTAATTTATTATATGCATCGTGCTTATTCCCTATAATTGACAAGTAACAAGCAATGCAAAGTATCTAACAAAGATAATATTAAATGTTTGTAAATAATGTAACGAATATAACGCATTCTCGGGTCTACCAGCTGACGATAACTTCATAACTTGCAGAGTAACATGTCTAGTTCTTCCTATGAACATTCCTTCCTTAGAACACGAAGAACAGCAAACTCTTCGTTACTGTATATATTTCCACTCCGTTGTGTTTGTTGTGCAAGATTCCCTCTAGCACAATTCTATCGACAACAAATCGGTGCGGACACGTTGCGACATCTCCCTCGGGAAGACGTACTAGCACTGGTGCCAGATTGCTTCGTCAATGTTTATATACCCATCTCGGAATGAAATGCATGAGGACAGGAATTAGTTTTTTTTTTCCATTCTTTCTATCTTTTTCTTTATTTGTCTTTTGTGTGAATGGACTTGGTAAATATTTGGTTTGGCAAATATTCCGTGTTTAGGCTGAGAGAGAAATTTTATAGATTATGTAGAGTGTACTTTATGTCGTCGAGGGTAATGCTTGTGTCATGATGTTTAACTGTGAGAATGGCTTTCGTTGTGTATGTGCCCGTATGTTATCCTGAGGAAATATTTTTATGTCTTGTTTTTTTTCTCTCTCTACTCTCTCTCTCTCTCTCTCTCTCTCTCTCTCTCTCTCTCTCTCTCTCTCTCTCTCTCTCTCTCTCTCTCTCTCTCTCACACACACACACACACACACGCACACACACACAAACAAACACACACACACAGACATACACACACACACACACACACACACACACACACACACACACACACACACACACATACACACACACACACACACACACATATACACACACACACACACACAAACACACACACGCACACACATACAGATACACATACACATACACACATACAGATACACATACACATACACACACACACACACATACAGATACACATACACATACACACACACACAGTCCCGCCAACTCAATCTGAAGCGATAATTGTAAAGTATTATTTGTCCACATTCATTAACGTTATCAATGCATTCAGACACCTTAACTACGGCTTCCATCGATCCATCTAGGACCAATACATCACATACTAATTACAGATTGTCTCCATACCTTAAGGAAATAACGCAAATAAACAAAAGCGAGCTAAACTTTCCGTGTTATAAATTTCCCTCGGAGAGCAGTTACAACGAAAGCCGTAAATTGTTTATGAATAGTTAAAGGTTTTCTCGACCCCCTCTCAGGGAAGGCGCGGAGGACACGGAGATCTAATATTCTGCGTAATATTCAGAGACATTTATTCCTCCTTCGTATCTTGCATTTCCTTATCAATGTCTATGTTTGAGTTTTTTTCCCGGTCGACGTCTGTGATAAATACCACGATTAAGGTCGATTTGATGAGAATTTTGAGAATGAAAGCTGTGTATCTCCAGCAAAGAAATAAAACATTTAAAGAGATTTCCCCAAAGAAATGCCATGAATCACCCAAGAAAAGCCCCTCAAAAAACAGGTGTGAATTGTTTCATATAATCCAAAATCAACAAATGAAAATCGTAAATAAACTACAGTGACAGTCACTAATTAAACAGAAGTCAAAACTGCTGCGAGGAATAAAAACGTACATCACAAAGTTTTACAGCTAAATAAGAGTTCTGACAGTCCCGGACGTTTAAAACTTATGACGTGCGAGAAAATTTACATAATGCTATATATATGTTTTTGTTGTGGACGCAATGGAGATCAGGCTAGAGAGTTTCGCCGTGTGTGAGTGTGAGTGTGCGTGTGTGTGTTTGTGTGTGTGTGTGTGTGTGTGTGTGTGTGTGTGTGTGTGTGTGTGTGTGTGTGTGTGTGTGTGTGTGTGTGTTTATATATATATATGTATATATATACATATATATACATATATGTGATGCCATATTTGTTAATGTTGGTTCGCCTCATCCTTTTTAGTCCTTGTAGGTGATGATGACCCACTTTGAAAGCATGTCAATTACCTTAATCAAGTATGAGACCTGCACACACACACACACACACACACACACACACACACACACACACATACACACACACACACACACACACACACACACACACACACACACACACACATACACACACACACATACAATTAGTGCATATACACACCTTCCCTATTTACCCATCCTTACCTCGACCTGAATTAGCACCATCCTTCCCACCGCCCGCCTCATCCCGCTGTCCCATCGTCCCATACAAGGATACGTTCATTTTGTTCCTCTGCACCTCTTAACGTCATTACATCCAACTGCAGGATTATTCCAATTGAGTTTCCGAGTGTCAAGGATACCTACCTACGTTCGCGTCCTTCTCGGCCTGTAATAGAGTTTTACAGTTCCTTGATTTCCCTCTGACGGTTGCTAGAAATAGGGTTGTTGTAATAAGATATGATGGACGGGAGTATTTGGAAATGGGTGAATGGGGTTTTGTTCATAATTCCTGAAGCATGTATGTTAGTACACATGTTCTGTTGCCTTACATATATGGATTTACAATTGTATTTTGTACTTTGTTTGTTTGTTTTTGTATGTTTTCTTTTCATATTTATGTATCAGTGAGAATAGAAAATACAATAAAGGGAAGTACTCATTCATAAAACTCGGAAAAAAATGTATTTATTATTTTATATGTTCTTCACAATATTATGTACATGCAATGTACACAACAGTTCAACACAGCACAATGAAGCACAGGAAAATGATTCATACATTATTGGTTACAGTCCTCTTTGCATAAAGTATACGTGTTTTTATCTTACCATGTGGATTTTTATGTAAATGAATATAAGTATATATACAGTGTGTGTGTGTGTGTGTGTGTGTGTGTGTGTGTGTGTGTGTATGTGTGTGTGTGTGTGTGTGTATGTGTGTGTGTGTGTGTGTGTGTGTGTGTGTGTGTGTGTGTGTGTGTGTGTGTGTGTGTGTGCTTTCATATGTTCTATATATTTCAATTTACAGTTTAGTCATCACACTGACAAAACTGCCCTTTCATAATTCTTGTTTTTAACTTCTCTTATTATCAATAACCGATATTTTTACATAAATTCCACTTGTGTTTAACCTCTTATCCTTACCCTACACAAACTAATCATAATATCCCGTGTTCAATGTCTCTGCACTTTTACACTGAACTGTCCATCTTCAGCTCCTTCAAATAAGTGCCAATGATAATATCAATAATCCGTTCATCTTGTCTTCAAAATCCCCCATTAGTTAACCTACAGACACAAATATAAGCATATAAGTGCCCATCAGAATGCAGTAGGTGTTCTGATCAGCACTTGGGATATGTTATAATGTTTTTCGTAACTGCCGCATACTGTCGATCCGCTGATGGCCCACGAGGAGGTAGACAAGGAGGGTGTGAATGCCATCACCTGTCGACTTGTATCGGGTTCAATGTTTAAACTAAAGAACTCTACAGATTTCTAGCCGTTTAAGATGAAAAAAATGATAGTGATTAAAGAGGCTCCTGATGTCTCACCGTCAGCATTGTTCAGAAATGAGTAGTTGTATTTTCATTATCTTTGGGAATCTGAGTTCTGATATTCAGTCGAGTTCAAAATCAGCTTAATATTTATACTAAGGTACTTAAAATGGTATTATTGCATTGGTTCCACCTCTTGGTAATATAATCTGGAACATTTGTCTTTGCAAAAAGAATTTAATCTATTGATCTATTTATGGGTGAGATGTTTTAATTATCATTACCAATATTTCCTAACAGTGTTTTGGATGGAACAGTTGTCAAAGAAAGAAAAAAAGATATTCTTTCTCTTATTCTATAGTTTCTCTTTTTCATCATCTTTGACGATTGTACGATATTTTGTTTTTTACTTATTTATCTCTTGCTTTCTGTCAGTCCGCTTCTAGCTCTAAGAAATAAATGAAGCACTTTGATGAACAGTTTGAACACGAATGTCCATTGATGCAGGTGGCCATCAGTTTAGACCGGGGTTCAAGACTGTTAAGCTGACTGGGAGGAGGAACTTAGTGGGGGGGGGGGGGAGAGGGGGAAGGGAGGAAGCATTTCGGAGACTGAGTATTAAAGAATATGCTTAATAAGGCTATTTTTATATATATATAAATCTCGTAAAGCTCTTTTACCACTGAAATGAACCAGTGGTTTGGCAGTATATCGTTATTTCGTCTCATTTATTTATTTGTTTAATACTCAGTTTTCACAATGGGAATTTGAAAGGAGTAGATTAGCGTGTCATATACTGTACATAATACACTCTTAATACGCTATTATTGACACGAAGACCAAAGTATGGGATTCGAACACCAACACAATCAAAGAACGCGTTCGTCTGGAAGAATGGTGTGTGTTATATACTGGGAAACCTGAATCACGAATTCACTGTACAATAATTATGATACACTTAACGATGAAACTTCACAAGCGGACACTGGCACAAATTGTAGATATGTCTTGACACCTCCATGGAAGCAGGAGATAAGCAGCAATGGCTAGTCTCCTCCCAAGCATTGCGTGACACGACAAGTCAAGGAGTCTCGGAGTTTCATTCGGTGCTTCGCTCAGAGGTTCATTCGGATATTCGAAATTAAGGTTCAATTAGAGATTCATTCGGCTGCTCCATGTTGCTTCGCTCGAAGCTTCATTCTGACTTTCAGTGTCTCAGAGTTTCATTCGGTGCTTCACTCGGTATCATTCGGATTTTCACTCAATCTTTCAGTCAGAGTTCCATTTGATTACTTTATTTTTAAAAGTTTCTTTCGTCTTTTCAGTCAACATTTCATTTAGAGAACTTCATTCCGTTGTTCCATTCAAAGTTTCATTCGGATTTCATGTCAACATTCCCAGTACAGCTTCATTCAGTGCTTTGCTGTAACGTCTCATTCGGACCGTCACTAAGGCCTTCATTCAGTTTCCTTAAATTCTTCAAAGCTTATTAACACAATGCACACAGGATTATCGACGCTATTAGATACCTTGAGGATGAATACATTTCAGACAGATAGCAAGAGAAAAAAAAAGAAAAAAAGACACTCGATTTCATATTTTCTGTCAAGTTCCCCATGTCAACAAAGTCCTTTAATCTGCCAGTGTAGGCCTATGTAATATCATTTTTTATGGTGTTTGATGTTTAGTTTCAGTGTCTTTGTTTAATGCTATGATTCCTTAAGATTTCGGAATATTGGTTATTGAAAATCTTGTGTTTATGTTAGTTATCAGAGTGGTAATAATAATAATAATGAGAAGAAGAAATAGGATATCTTGTTAGTTTAATAGGTATGTAATTCACTAACAGCTTTGAGTATTATGTCAGCGGCCGTTTAAGAACACGCAATGCCCACGAAATTCTTATAATTATCATAAGGTGTAAAATCCGATTAGACACGTAATAAACTAAATATTTAAGTTATGAGACCCGTAAAGGTGTACCTTGTTTTGGTGAGATGAAATGCTGTGAAAACTGTAGGCTATTTCTAAACCGTGCGTTGGTTTCAAGATGTATTACAATTTTACATCACGTAGAGCCACGCGTTTATGCATAAATATTGTAGCCCAAAATTCTAAACACAAACTCAGGAATATTATCCGCCTTAAAGGGAAAAGCTCAATCTATGTGACAGTTTCAAATTGATTGGAAAACCGCAGATTCCTTTTCACACGCGCCATCAAAAGTGTTTTCGAACAATGACCGACTAGCGTTTAATCACTTATTTTCCTCTCCCTCTTCGTCAACCTCGCGGATAAATTTTCTTTCTCTTTAAGCAGGGAAATGAATGCGAAAATTTACCGATACATCGCCTCTCCCCCCCTCCCCCTGCGATTGCCTAACGGAGAGGGAGACCAAGAATTATGATTTGTATTTTCGCCGTTAATGAAGAAGTAGGTGCCTCTCGACGCGCGGACTTCCAAGGGAGATGTCGATCAATGGTTTCAAAGCTCGCTCGCCGATGGGGGCGTCGATTAGCGTTAATGGTTCGAGTGGGTTTTATGATGAATGGGGGCTCGTGAATGGGAGGGAGGTGGGGGGGATTAGGGAGGTGTGGGTACTCCAGAGGCAGGATTAATGGTGGTTTACTCTACTGACTAATGGGGTAATGGGGAGGTAGGGGGTAAGACTCTGAGGTAAAGGTTGTAGGGAACCTGTTTACGGTACGGATGGTTGGGGTGACATGCCCAATTACAGGGTTAATAGTGGTTCTGATGACTAATGGTAATGAATGATCGGTCTCTTGGTTAACATAGCAATCGTAACGAGCCTTTATTCTATGAATGATCGTGGATATATGTGGGAATCTCCAAATCTTAAAGGGTTAAGGGTGACTAAGTCTTCTAACTAATGGTGAAAAATGGGCGGTAGAATAGACATATCGGTTCACATATTACAAAAAAAAAATTAAAATACGAATGAATGTGGGATATTTTCCCCGTGTTTTGGATAAACCCCAATCATAATTTAAGTAAAGGTTAAGTCGTAAATCTCCAGCAGATCAAGTTCTTCAAAGTCTATAGCGAAGTTGGGCCAACTTCGAATTATTGTTCGGATTGCTGGCCTGATGGCTTAGGATTAATTCCCTTCCTCGCTCCCAGACCTAATCCTTTGATATATCCTTTTGGCGTGATTGTTCACCTAATTGTGGCTGATTGTAGAACTAATAGGGTTAATTGTTAGCTTCTCAGAGTTGTAAAGCTTTTGATATGATAATTAGCGGAGATGTATCCTGCGTGTTGATGAAGATATGATGATGATACAATATTTATTGATGATCGATGTTATTCTTGATTGAAATAATACTGATGGTATCCTTTTATGAATGAAAAAGGCAGACCTTAGATCATCAGTGCGGGCTTAAAATGCGAGACTGCAGATTAGCATTTTCGCATATCTTCGCTTTGCACATTTTCAGAGCCTAGCGAAGTTTAAGGTAGTTAAGTGCTGTATGTAACTTTTTTTTCAACTAATGGCTAAAGGCGCTGAAGGATTGCTTTTTTTTTTTTTTTTTTTTTTTCTTTTTTGACTTTTTTAGGGGGGGGGGAGGTTCTAGGCTAGATAAATTGATGAAGAGAAATACGGTGTTGTGTATGTTGCTGGCAGATTAAAGGTATTTTGTTGATTTTTTTTATTTTTTTGTTTTTATCCTTTCACTTTTTTATTTCTTTTGGAGTGCGTCTTTTTACGGTTTTCTGTTTTTTTCTTTCTGATAAAGAAAAGTCAGATAAACATACTCTTGCTGTCTTAAATACCGACAAAACATCATAAACAAGCTATTAACAAAGATAAATAAATACAAAGAAGATACCATCCTCTCATATTTTTTCTTCTCTCTCTTTCTCCTTTTCCTCTAACCTCTGACCTCGCCGCCCACTGACCCATCCAACGCGAAGCCAAAGACGCGGGGCAGATCACACGCAAACCCTCACGCGACCAGCTGACAGCCCCCTTCTCGCCTCGCCCCAAACGCCCTTCGCCAGAGCTCTCCTCCGTGAACAAAGCTAATGACGTAACTACAGGCGCAGAGCTAGCCAAGAGGGGAGAGAAGGTAGCCTGAAGGGAGGGCAGAAGGCGAGGGCGAACAGCGGCAGCAGGAGGAGGAGGACCGTGTGGGGCGTCGACATCCGGGCGCCGCTGTCCTGGTCCGGCCGAACGGGGTAGCCAGGTTGGCGACCCCGATGTAGGGTGTTCAGGTGGCCCGAACCTGGAGGAGAGAGCAGGTGGGGGGAGGTGAAGTAGGTTCCTTGTACGTTATGCTATACGAAGGTGAACAAAATATGGATATGTATCATTGGGGGAATTCATTTTAGGTTACGTTTAATTATTGTATGGATGAGCATTCGTTGTCTACGGAATGTGAAGGGAATGATTGTGTATTTGAATCTTCAGTGG
>NC_061823.1:38265624-38268124 GCF_019202785.1 Penaeus chinensis
ACAAAAGCACTAAACTAATATTTACACACTTTAGCAATCGTATTCACAGTGCTTTCGAAAATAAGGGAAACAAACAGACGTCATTACAAGCGCAATAGTAGGACGAAAACATACCCATAGTCCCTACTACCTCCCCAAAAGTACTCTTAAACTACCTATAGGCAAAAACAGCATTTCTGTAGCAACCGCGCAATATCTTCGCAATCCATAATTCCTTCTAGGAAAACCATGCCTCTAAATTATTCACAA
Organism: Penaeus chinensis; assembly: GCF_019202785.1. NCBI lineage: Eukaryota > Metazoa > Arthropoda > Malacostraca > Decapoda > Penaeidae > Penaeus > Penaeus chinensis. Next base: position 38,265,874 of record NC_061823.1, read on the forward strand.
CAAACCGACAATCCCAAACTTCCGTGCCTCATTGTCCCACCCGCTCTTTCATTCCATTTCTTAACAGAAAGCCACCTTTCTGAAGTTAAATTTTCACAAGTGCCCCCAAGGAGTCACTTGAGAGAAAACGGAACAGCTCGCCCCTGAAAGAGTTCCATTCGTAACTTGCTTCTCTCCACTGAGGATTTATTGTGTGCCTAGCTGTTTGTCTCACTGTAATTTTCCTCTATTGTAAGGTGTTTGGCTCCGTCCGTGTGGAGAGGCGACCCAGGAAGAGCAGGGGGAGGGGGAGGGGGAAGGGGAGAAGAGGGGGAGGGAGGGGGAGGGACGATGCCGCTCGGATGAACAGATATGCTCCTGACATCATATGGGTCTCGTTTTTGCTCGTTTTTTTCTGGTTGTTTGTTTTCTTTCCCTCTCGTTCTCTAGTGTGTGTGTCTGTCTCTCGTTCTCTAGTATGGTCGGTCTCTCTCGCTTTTGCTCTCTCTCTCTCTCTCTCTCTCTCTCTCTCTCTCTCTCTCTCTCTCTCTCTCTCTCTCTCTCTCTCTCTCTCTCTCTCTCTCTATCGCTCTATCTCTATCGCTCTATCTCTATCGCTCTATCTCTATCGCTCTACCGTTCTCTCTCTCTCTCTCTCTCTCTCTCTCTCTCTCTCTCTCTATCTATCTATCTATCTATCTATCTCTCTCTCTCTCTATCGCTCTATATCTATCGCTCTATCTCTATCGCTCTATCGTTCTCTCTCTCTCTCTCTTTCTCTCTCTCTCTCTCTCTCTCTCTCTCTCTCTCTCTCTCTCTCTCTCTATCTATCTATCTATCTCTCTCTCTCTCTCACTCTCTCTCTATCGCTCTATATCTATCGTTCTATCTCTATCGCTCTATCTCTATTGCTCTATCTCTATCGCTCTATCGCTCTCTCTCTCTCTCTCTCTCTCTCTCTCTCTCTCTCTCTCTCTCTCTCTCTCTCTCTCTCTCTCTCTCTCTCTCTCTCTCTCTCTCACTCTCTCTCGCTCTCTCTCGCTCTCTCTCGCTCTCTCTCTCTCTCTCTCTCTCGCTCTCTCTCGCTCTCTCTCTCTCTATCGCTCTATCTCTATCGCTCTATCTCTATCGCTCTATCTCTATCGCTCTACCGTTCTCTCTCTCTCTCTCTCTCTCTCTCTCTCTCTCTCTCTCTCTCTCTCTCTCTCTCTCTCTCTCTCTCTCGCTCTATCTCTATCGCTCTATCTCTATCGCTCTATCTCTATCGCTCTACCGTTCTCTCTCTCTCTCTCTCTCTCTCTCTCTCTCTCTCTATCTATCTATCTATCTATCTATCTATCTATCTCTCTCTCTATCGCTCTATATCTATCGCTCTATCTCTATCGCTCTATCGTTCTCTCTCTCTCTCTCTCTCTCTCTCTCTCTCTCTCTCTCTCTCTCTCTCTCTCTCTCTCTCTATCTATCTATCTATCTCTCTCTCTCTCTCTCTCTCTCTCTATCGCTCTATATCTATCGTTCTATCTCTATCGCTCTATCTCTATTGCTCTATCTCTATCGCTCTATCGCTCTCTCTCTCTCTCTCTCTCTCTCTCTCTCTCTCTCTCTCTCTCTCTCTCTCTCTCTCTCTCTCTCTCTCTCTCTCTCTCTCTCACTCTCTCTCGCTCTCTCTCGCTCTCTCTCGCTCTCTCTCTCTCTCTCTCTATCTCGCTCTCTCTCGCTCTCTCTCGCTCTCTCTCGCTCTCTCTCGCTCTCTTTCGCTCTCTCTCACACACACACACACACGCACACACACACACACACACACACACACACACACACACATACCAATTTCATAATAATTTTTACCGAGTGTCCCACAAGATTTAATTATATACTTCAACAACAGAAAACAAAACTATACATGCATTTAAATAACATGATACCAACGCATACACAAATGGAAACCATACCAGAATAGTAAACAATTTGAACAAGATCTAGACATGAAGAGCAGACAGTACAAAGTGGAACGAACTTTACCCCTAAGCTCCGTCAGTCTTAATAAAGGCCACGAGATTAGGTGTCTCTTTGAAACGAGAAATGCAGCTTCCTTATTTGTTAAACGGGTTTCTTTTCCCTGGGATAATTTTCCCGGCCCGGGTATTATTTGCATATGGATATGTTACGCTAATAATCCATTCACGCATGTATGTAAATGACTACAAATAATTAGATGATGTGTGTATGTGTGGTGTTTGAACATTTGTAAATAAGTACAGGGTTTGTGGATAGA
>NC_061823.1:38275624-38285624 GCF_019202785.1 Penaeus chinensis
CTCGGTACAAGGGATGAATTTAACCGGTTTCGAATACAGCTTCGTCTGAAAATGCGTGAATCGGTGTATTTCTGATGAAGGTATATTCGGAACCGGTTAAATACCTCTCTTGTATTGTGAAGATATTCATTCATACCTTTTTCTACATAAATTTAATTGTCTTCTGATGCTGCCAACAGTTTTATAACCAGGACAATGACGAAGAGCCCGCCAATCTAATCCTTATTGCATGTAATCATTTCCATTGTTGTTATTCTGATGGCTTTATGTATAACCATGGCTTGTTTATATTCAAAATATTCGATAGAAAAGACTTATACTAAAATATCCCTTGTTTCCTCACCACGAAACCATCACGTGATGACACGAATCTAAATTTGTGTTAATTCGAAATCTTTCCTATTTTCCATTATGAAACATTTCAAAGCGAGATCTGATCATGGCAATTTTCTGAGCAGCATAGAATCTATGACATCTTAAACTTCAACACCAAAGAATGAAACCAGTGCCATACATGAATACAAGTGCCATATATCACCCCCCCCCCCCCCCCCCTCCATTCTTACAATGATGCCAGTCCCTTTTATAATGATCTCTCTACGAGACCCACTCCATTTTACGGTATATAAGGCCTGTTTTTTTCAATAAAGATAAAGTGTTTTGGGTCTTTATAGCTATAGTGAGAGTTTTCTTGAATCTGAGTGGGAATCGTATGTCATTATACTGGATTGGGGATCTATTTTGTTTGTTTCTTTTTTAATCTTGTCTTTGTGTGCTATGAACAAATAAATAACTAATTTGGGCGAAAGAGAGAGTGAGAGAGAGAGAGAGAGAGAGAGAGAGAGAGAGAGAGAGAGAGAGAGAGAGAGAGAGAGAGAGAGAGAGAGAGAGAGAGAAAGAGAGAGAAGGAAAGGAGATAACGAGAGAGAAAGTCAAAGACAGAGACAGACAGACAGACAGAAAAGAAACATAAAAATAAAAAAAGAGAGAGAGACGATTTCAAAGAACGATACAATCACAAACGAGATAATCACAAAAACAGCAAGTGAACAGAGGTGAACGATGCAGGAAAAGGAGACACAGAAATCGGGAGTTCTTGTCTGCATTTCCTAAACCATACCCAACGGCGAGATGAATTTCTGAATTAATTATTGAAATTCACTTGGCGGCTTCGTGTTTTGCTTGGTCTGAATATTGACAACGTGTAACATCGTTAAGGATTTTTTTCTCTCCTTTTCATTGGCATTCTTAGTCTGTATTTTCCTCTTCTTCTCTTTCGTTCATCTTTCGTCTCTCTCTCTCTCTCTCTCTCTCTCTCTCTCTCTCTCTCTCTCTCTCTCTCTCTCTCTCTCTCTCTCTCTCTCTCTCTCTCTCTCTCTCTCTCTTTCTTCACTTTCTTTCGTTTTTTCCGTTTCTCCTTTTTTCCTCTCATTTTTCTATTCCCTTCTCTCTTCACTGCCTTCTTCCTCTTCCCCCCTTCTCCTCTTTCTCCCCTTATCTTGTTTCCATTTTCTCTCTTTCTCCTTTATCTATCTCCTCTCTTCGTCCTCATCCTCATCCTCCACTCCTCTTTGTCTTCCTGTTCAACGCGAGCAATCGTGTTTTCCATCAACGAATCGGAATTTAAAACTTTCTTATCTTCACTTAAGTGTATCCTGTGAGATGTTCTAAGCGCCTAATGGGGTTAGAATAACACTTGCTTAATTAAGAAGCTCGGGAGAGAGGGGGGGAGGGGAGAGGGCGGAAGGGAGAGTTGAAGTGGGAAGGGCGAGGGGGAGGGAGGGAAGGAGAGGGAGAGGGGGAGGGAGGGAAGGAGAGGGAGAGAGGAAGTGGGAAGTAGCAAGGGAGAGAGGGGGTGAGGGAGGAAGGGAGATAGGAAGAGAGAGAGTGAGTGAGGGAGGGAAGGAGAGTAGGGAGGGAGAGGAGGGGATGAGGAGAGGATGGGAAGAATTGAAAGAGAGGGGGTAAGGAGGAAGGGTGAGAGAGAAGGAGGAAAAACGGAGAATATGGGAAGGAAGAAGGGAGGGAGAATAGGAAGGGAGGAAAGGAGAGAGAGATAGAGGGAGGAAGAAAGAGAGAGAGAGAGGACGGAAGGGAGAGAAAGAGGAGGAGGGAGGAAGGAAAAAAGAGGGAAGAGGTAGGAAGAGAGAGAGAGAGAGAGAGAGAGAGAGAGAGAGAGAGAGAGAGAGAGAGAGAGAGAGAGAGAGAGAGAGAGAGAGAGAGAGAAAAGCGGTAGGAAGGGAGACTGAAAGGGAGGAGAAAGATGAGAGAGGGGGAGGGAGAACGGAAGAATAAGGAGGTGAGAAAGAGAGAGAGGAAGGAAGAAAGAGAGAAGAAATAGGTAAACAGAGAGAGAGAGAGACATACAGACAGAGGACATACGGATGAAAAAGGGAAACAAAATAAAAAGAAAAACAGAGGAAGAGAGAGATAAACAGACGCAGATAAAGTGCGTCAAAAGTAGCTTAAAAGGCACCTACCTCTTCTCTTCCTAAACCTATTGTTCAAAACGATGAAACGACGAACTGAAATAATCTCAGACTATTTAGATAAAACGAAATTCGGATCGTGTCCATTTTTCCCTTTTCAGAAAAACGAAATTTTATTTATCCAATATAACCATCCTTTTCTTTGTCTCCGTTTCATGGGCTAAAACTACCTTGTTAATACGAGTTGTTGAGGGACAAAGTGTAACGAAATACGGGCGTGAGGAAGAGGCAAATAAGAGATAATTAGGGGAGAGACACAGAAGGAATGAGAGAGAGAGAGAGAGAGAGAGAGAGAGAAAGAGAAAGAGAGAGAGAGAGAGAGAGAGAGAGAGAGAGAGAGAGAGAGAGAGAGAGAGAGAGAGAGAGAGAGAGAGAGAGAGAGAGAGAGCGAGAGAAAGAGAGAGAGAGAGAGAGAGAGAGAGAGAGAGAGAGAGAGAGAGAGAGAGAGAGAGAGAGAGAGAGAGAGAGAGAGAAATAAAGAAAGACAGACAGATAGAAAGACAGACAGACAGATCGAGGCACAAAAAAGAGAGTATCTTATTGTATCTGTATCTTATCTCTTATTTTTTTGTACTCAATAATTCCTAATATTAGTGTGCGTGTACGTGTGTGTGTGTGTGTGTGTGTGTGTGTGTGTGTGTGTGTGTGTGTGTGTGTGTGTGTGTGTGTGTGTGTGTGTGTGTGTGTGTGTGCACTCATGTTTGAGAACATGTGTAAGTGCTTCTGCATATGTGTATCCCTGTACGTGTACGTACGTGCGCGTATACCCATGCACATACACACCCGTACGTACATGTGTGCGTGCGTACGTGCCCGACCGAACCCCACGAAGGACCAAGGCTACTCACGGTAGACCTTGATGGCGCCGTCGGTCTCCCCGAGCGAGTTCTTGGCGATGCACTTGAAGGTCCCGTAGTCCTCGGCCTCCACGCGCCGAATCCGCAGCTCCATGTACACCTTGTACGTTCCCTCCGTCACGATGGGGTCGAAGCGGTCGCCTGCGGGAGGGAGGGAGAGGGGGAGGGGGGGGCGGGGTTAGTTAGGATAGATAAATAATGGTGAAGTGGACGAGGTGGGTTAGAGTGTATTAGTGTGAGTATGTGGATAGACTGATTGATTAGTAGGTGTGTGTGTGTGGGGGGGGGGGGGGTATGTGTGTGTGTGGAGGGGTGCGTGTGCGTATGTGTGTACGTATATACGATTCACACACAGACAGTTAGAATAATTCACGTACCTGTAGCAGAATTAATGAATACACGCTTCAAAATTCGCACTCAGATCACAGACGCATAAACATCCATCCATCCACGTGACACAAAGCCCAGCATGGTCTTTCTCTTCCACATACAAGCCCGGAATCGCGCCAGACCAATCCCGGCCCTTGTTGGGAAACTCCTCCTCCTTTGTTTTCCTTTCTTTCTTCCTTTATCTTCTTTCCTTTGCTCTTTTAGAACCCGCTGTTAGAGGCTACTCGATCCTTGGTCCTCGGTCCTCGTGTCCTCAATCCTCGGTCCACGGTTCTCGGTCCTCAGTCCTCGGTCCACGGTCCTCGATCTACGGTCCACGGTCTTCGGTCCACGGTCCTCGGTCCACGATCCTCGATCTACGGTCCACGGTCTTCGGTCCACGGTCCACGGTCCTCGGTCCTCGGTCCACGGTCCTCGATCTACGGTCCACGGTCCTCGGTCCTCGCTGCCATATCCCCGCCTCCATCAGCTTGACCTCAGAATGACTCTCGGGGGACCTACTGTGGCGGCGGCGGCAAATTGTTCAATGCGCACGCGAGGTAGTTTACTTTTCTGCGCATCGGGGGGTCCGGGTGAGGGGGGGGGGGTGATGGCGGGTCACGGAAACGTTTCGGAATGTATTTGGTAATTATGTGTCAGAGAGAGAGAGGGGGGGAGGGAGAGAGAATGAGAGAGAGAGAGAGGGGGAAGAGAGGGGAGGGAGAGAGAGTGAGAGAGAGAGAGAAGGGGGGAGAGAGAGAGAGAGAGAGGGGGAGGGAGAGAGAATGAGAGAGAGAGAGAGGGGGGGGGAGAGAGGGAGGGAGGGAGAGGGAGGGAGGGAGAGAGAGTGAGAGAGAGTGAGAGAGAGTGAGAGAGAGTGAGAGAGAGGGGGAGGGAGAGAGAGGGGTGAGGGAGAGAGAGAAAGATAGAGAGAGAGAGAGAGAGAGAGAGAGAGAGAGAGAGAGAGAGAGAGAGAGAGAGAGAGAGAGAGAGAGAGAGAGAGAGAGAGGGAGGGAGAGGACGAGGGAGGGTAGCTGTGGTTGTTATCTTTTTTTCCTGCTTCTTCTTTTTCTTCCTCACCAACTTCTTTTTCTCGTTCTTCACTTTCTCCTCTCTCCTCCACCCACCCACCCACACACACACACACACCCTACACACCTTCCCCTCTTCCCTTCACTTTTCACTTTCCTTTCACCACCTTATAAATACACCTGAGCAACCCGCGACCCCGCCTCTACGTCCTCACCTGCCACGATCATGTCCCCCTTCGTGTTGGTCCAGTAGTTGATGCTCTTCGGGAAGGCCTCCGTGTGGCACTCGATGGTCAGCTCCTGGCCGATGTAGGCACCCTCCAGCTGCTGCGGCACCCACGCGACCGGGGGGACTGGGGAGAGGTCGCGGAGGGTGGGGAGGAAGGGAGGGGAGAAATGCATGTAAGTAACCGAGTAAGTAAGTGTAAGTAAGTAACCAAGTAATTAAGTAAGTAAGTAACCAAGTAATTAAGTAAGTAAGTAACCACGTAAGTAAGTAAGTAAGTAGGCAGGCAGGTATGTAAGTAAGTAACCTAGTAACCAAGTAAGTAAGTATAAACCGTATTTGCTTAAAATGCGTGTGAATGTATATTAAACCAGCGTACATACACGTGTGTGAGAAATCTTACTCGCATTAAATGGGTCTAATTTAACATTGCTTATGTTTGTATTTGATTTTTTAAAAAACGTGCGTTTAAAAGTAACTTAATACGCATATAAATTCATGTGAACTAACACAAATATCCAACAGCTAGTATGTATGTAGACAAATATATAGCTTTATGAAGGAATTCATTTAATTGTTATGCATATATATGACATATGAACTTATATGAAAGTTATAAGAAATTAAGTACATTATATAATATGCATATCATATACATAACATATAATTATATGATGCAACTCCATGAGGGACATTATTGTGTGTTTGAAAAAAAAAGAAAATTATATATATATATATATATATATATATATATATATATATATATATATATATACGTTCTGTTTCATTATTCTGATAATTCTATAAAAAATTCACACGTTCCGTAGACTACAAAGGCAAATTTCATATATAATATATCATTCTATTATATATTAATTTACTATTTATCTATTTCTTGACCCTACTGTTCCGTAAATTCGTGAAAAAAAGCAAATCAGAACCAAACGTATAAACAGAAAAAGAAGAAAAAATAACAAAGTTCAAACAGAAAGAGAGGAAGAATAGGAAACAGAAAACGGGACAAAAAATAAACCAAAAGAAAACGGAGAAAATAGATCCAAAGTACGCATAGAAATAAGAAAAAAAGAAAACAGAAAAGAAAACAAAACACAAAACATAAGATTAAAAAAAGATAATAATATAATAAAAAAATACAGAACAATACCACAAACCAACAGAAAAAGGGAGAAAAGAAAGAAAGAAAGAAAGAGAGAAAGACACAAACAAAATAATATAATAATAATAATAATGATAATAATAGTAATAAAAATAATAATAATAATAATAATAATAAGAATAATACAAATTATAATAATGATAATAATAATGATAATAATGATAATAATAATAATAATGATAATAATAATAAAAAGAAGAAGAAGAAAAACAATAATAATAACAATAAGGATAGCAAGACCAGAGCCCGAGGCGAGCGACTCACACTGGACCCTGAGGTGCGTCCTTTTGCTGATGGAGGGAGGGATCCCGTTGGAGGCGATGCACAGGTACGACCCCATCTGCAGCCGCGAGACCTTCTTCATCGTCAGCGTCTCGCCCTCCACCACGCTGGCTGCGCCCACACCGCCGTCCACCAGCCCGTCACGGTCGCCCACGGCAAGCGCAGCGCCGCCCATCGCACCCATGTCAGTAGCAACGAAGACACAGGACACACGTTGATGAATGCCAGTTTGGGGGAGGCGCTTGGGGTCTTTGTGGGCAGGGGGTGGGGGGTAGGGGGTGGACTGGGAGGCAGGGGGATGGGGAGGTGTTGTGGGTGTATGTATGATATACTTACGCATACGCTTACATGTGTACGGATATGCGCATGGACAAATACATGTGCATGCTATCTCATTCTCTTTCTCTCTTTCTCTCTCTCTCTCTCTCTCTCTCTCTCTCTCTCTCTCTCTCTCTCTCTATCTATCTATCTATCTATCTATCTATCTATCTATCTATCTATCTCTCTATCTCTATCTCTATCTCTATCTCTATCTCTCTCTATATATCTATTTATTTATCTATCTATCTATCTATCTATCTATCTATCTGCCTGCCTGTCTGTCTGTGTATTTCTCTCCATCTCTCTCTCTATTTATCTCTCTCTATCTCTCTATCTCTCTATCTCTCTATCTCTCTATCTCTCTATCTCTCTATCTCTCTATCTCTCTATCTCTCTATCTCTCTATCTCTATCTCTATCTCTCTCTCTCTCCCCTCTCCCTCCCTCCCTCTCTCTCACGCACACACACACACACACACACACACACACACCCCGCACCTACACCGTCCCCTCCACCGACTCCAGCGCGCACACACCTCGCCATTAATTAACCGCAGTCCGGGACTACTGATCTTGGCTCACCTGTCTTCTCAGCATCCAAGACAATCTTCTGGTTGTCCTCCCTCCTCCAGACGATGTTCGGCGTCGGGTGACCTTTGGCGCGGCAGGTCAGATTCACGTCCTGACCCTCTCGGACGGTCAGGTCACCAGAGGACTCGCGGTCGATGATGTCTGGAGGCACTGAAGGGGGAGAGGTAAGCAAGGTGAGGAAGTCGTTTACGATTATGGTCTTTTTTAGGAGTGTGTGGTTTTCTGCGTTTTGTATATGGAGGATGAAAGTTTTCCATTGTTGTTGTTTTTTTATATTTTTGTATGTTTCTGGGTTTTATATAAATGCATATATGAATTATGAGTTTGTTTTTGTTTTTTAGTTTTATTACGCATTATTTGTTTTGTGTGTTTTAGTTGAGATGTTATGTCAGAGTAAATATACAAGGAGTGAAATAATTCTTTGTATTTTCTGGAGATACTAAATATGCAAATTGATCTTCACTATATTTTTTCTGGAGTTAGAAATGTCGCTTTGCACAGTACAGAATGAATTCCCAAAACGACAAATTCCTTAGCGATTTGCACCACGGATCCACTTGCAACGTTGCCAGAGCCATGCTGCAACAATACATTAATAAAACATCCTTTCATTGCAGACTCGCAACAGTCTTACACACCAAACCTACCTCAAAGATTTCAAATATCACAAACAGAAAATTTAATTCCAGAATAATGAAAAAATTCCTTTACTAGAAAATGTCACGCGAACGAATGACAATATCGGACGCCAAGATCCGGCCAGAACACGACCGCATGAACTATGCATGTCATATGACAAGGCATATCAAGAGACTACAAAAACATGACCTATTGTAGCTGAGGTCAGCATGGTATGGTGTCACGCAGCGTCTGAAAGTGCCACCTGCAGGTACTCCCGTGCTTGAATTAATGTTTTTTCTTCTTCTCTTTTAGTATTTTTTTTTTTTTTTTCTTTTCTTTTCTTTTTTTTTGTATTTAATTTTTTCTTCTTCTTTTTTAGTATTTTATTTTTTCTTCTTCTTTTTTTGTATTTTATTTTTTCTTCTCCTTTTTTAGTATTTTATTTTTTCTTCTTTTTTTATTATTTTATTTTCTCTTCTTTTTTAGTATATTATTTTTTCTTCTCCTTTTTTAGTATTTCATTTTTTCTTCTTTTTTAGTATTTTATTTTCTCTTCTTTTTTAGTATTCTATTTTCTCTTCTTTTTTAGTATTTTATTTTTTCTTTCTTTCTTTTTTATTCTCATTTTTATTTTCTTCATTTTTATTCTTTTTTTTTTTTTACTTTCATTTTTATTATTTTCCTATTCTTCTTTTATCTTTCATTTTTATTCTTTTCTTGTTTCCTCTGATTCTTTTCTAAGTATTCTGAAGACGTGCAGAACACGGGGACAGATTGCATTGCTATATGTTTGCAGGGCATTGAGCTTGCACTGTTGTCTGTTTGCAAAGCACTATCACCGTGCTTCTATCTCTGGAAAATTGACATTACATTGCCATCTGTTTGCAAGACACAAAGATTACTATCTATTTCCAAAATAGTGAGATTTCACTACTATTTCTAGAACAGAGAATTTTCAATGATATCTACATGCAAAACAGTGTGACTGCAGTGTCATATATTTGCAAACCTCCAAGACTATGTTACTATTAATTTGCAAAACAATGAGAATTACATTGCAACATATTTGCAAACTCATAAGACTACATTCCTGCTAATTTGTAAAACAGTGAAAGTGCACTGCTTTCTGTTTGAAAAACAGCGAGATTGCACTGTTATTTATTTGCAAAACAGTGAGATTGCAATATTATTCATTTTCAAAACAGTGAGATTGCAGTATTTTTAACTAGCCAGAGAGTGAGATTACAGTATCAACAATTTGCAAAACAGCGAGATTACAATATTATCAATACGCAAAACACTGAGGTTTTGTTGCTATTTATTTGCAAAACAGTGAAATTACAATATTATTCATCTGCAAAACAGTGAGATTCCATTGCTGTTCATTTGCAAGACGATGAGATTACAATATCATTCATTTGCAAAACAGTGAGATTACAATATTATCAATTTACAAAACGACGAGATTACGTTATCATTCCTTCGCAAAACCGTGAGACCATCCATTCAATATCACTCATTTGCAAAGGAGTGAGATTACCCTACCATCCATCTGCAGCACACGCAGCCCTCTCCTGCATCTAGCAACGTACTACAGAAGAGCCAGGCAACCGGAGAGCCAGAGACCCTCTCTATCTGGCCGAGTCATTCTGCAATTCGCACGCTAAAGGATTCTGTACCATCACCCCCACACACACACCCCATCCCCCCCCCCCCCTCACGACAGAGCCCAGCCAAACCCATCCCTTGTAACTCAACACTGAGTGCCGAATATCTCCCATTCCCTTTCATTATGCTGTGGTGTTCGTAATTACCCGCAGTGGTCGCTATCTTTGTATAAGCTAAGTGCATTAATGCCTCGACAGCTAACGAAGCTTAAAGAGTTTCCTCCCCCCCTCCCCCCTCCCATTTCCCCTCCCCCTCCTTCCACCTCGTCTCGGCTATTTTCGTTTTAACTTTCTCTCTCTAAGTCTGTTCTTTCTGTTTTCTGGTTTGATTTCGAGGTTTATTATTTTTTTTTTCCGTTTTTTTTTTTTT
>NC_061823.1:38293124-38298124 GCF_019202785.1 Penaeus chinensis
ACGCCAATAATAGCAGAGCTAAAACAACAATAATAATGATATTAACGGTTGTCATGGCAACTGCTCTGGCTAGCGACAAAGATGGATAATGACATTTATCCTTTGTGACAGAATAAAAAAATCTGTGACTGTTTCAGTGGATTTTTCTTATTTGTTCGTATATCTCTATTCCCGTTTTCCTCTTTCTTTTTTTCTTCTTTTTTTCTCTCTATTTCTCTTTCCATTTTATTCTTTTGACATATTTATTTTATTTTTTTCTTCTTATCTCATCGTTTCTTTCTCTGCTTCAGAATTATTTATCAAGGCATCACCCACGTCACTGAACACAAAGAAATGAAATGAGATTTCTTTGAGTGATTCGCACGTCGCAGAGAATCTATTTTGAATCTATCGCAACGAAAAGAAAATATTCACACAGTGCTGAGAATTTTCCTTCACATCATCGAGACTAAAAAGTATGCTTGGTATGTAGACACGGAAGCCGTAGGAATGGCTTAAACCGGCGTCCGGAGCCTAGGTTCCTACAGATAGATAGATTGGTAGATAGATAGATAATTGGATAGATGGATAGATAGATTGGTAGATGAATAGATAAATGGATAAATAGATAAATAGATAAATAGATAAATAGATAAATAGATAAATAGATAAATAGATAAATAGATAAATAGATAAATAGATAAATAGATAAATAGATAAATAGATAAATAGATAGATAGATAGATAGATAGATAGATAGATAGATAGATGGATGGATGGATGGATGGATGGATGGATGGATGGATGGATGGATGGATGGATGGTTGGATGGATGGATAGATATAGATAGATAAATAGATAGGTAGATAAATAGATAGATGGATAAATAGAGAGACAGATTGACAGATAGATACAGAAATAGATATATATAGAGAGATATATATATAGATATTGATATAGAATTAAAGATAGAAAGATGGACAGGTAGATATATAGACAGACAGAAAGATAGCTATGTAAAGAATTAGAAAAACACCTTGATAGATACCAAGACAAATACATCGATAGATAGATGGAGAGACATCCAGGTAAATATAAATAGATACACACATTGCTATAAACGTTACTTGCACACGTTACAGACTCCTACCACTGACACCAGATCTCAATAACCACGAGCGTTTATCTATTTTTTCACAAAGACCCTGAGTAAGTTAGAAATGTCGACCGCGTGTCTCTTCGGGTTATAAAAGGCTGACTTCGATGCCATAAAATCTCGCGGAAAAAAAGTTCAAAGTCTCTCCTTAATGTATTGATCCGATGATGAAATGGAGACTCCGAGATTATGCCGAGTTAATCGAACAGAAAAATGTTCTTTAACGAGTCATAAAGGCGTTTTCCCTGACCCGTTCGCACGTCGAGGCGTCGACAGCCTTCTCTCTCTCTCTCTTTATCTTTCACTCTGTATTTCTCCGTTTGTCTTGTGTTCTTTTCTTTGTGCGTAAATGATCACACGTACAGACACACGCACGTAGGTATGAGGCAGATATAAAATGTACATATATAGAGTAACGTGTACATAAAGATTAAAAAACGCAGCTATTTCGAGAATTTGCTTCGAATTTTGCTTGACGACTTCGAAACGTTACGTTCATTTTCTGTTAACATTATAAGTGTGTTTATATATATATATATATATATATATATATATATATATGTGTGTGTGTGTGTGTGTGTGTGTGTGTGTGTGTGTGTGTGTGTGTGTGTGTGTGTGTGTGTGTGTGTGTGTGTGTGTGTGTGTGTGTGTGTGTGTGTGTGTGTGTGTGTGTGTGTGTGTGTGTGTGTGTGTGTGTGTGTCACATATATAGATACATGCATACAAACATATACATATATATGTATATATACATATATATATACATATATACACGTACATATACATATATATGTATATATACATATATATACATATATACACGTACATCTACATATATATACATATATACATATACATACATACACGTACATATACATACATACATACATACATAAATACCTATATATATATATATATATATATATATATATATATATATATATATACATACACACACACAGACATACCTATCCCTACCAATCTGCCTTCCCCCATCTCCCCTTTCTTATCTCTCACCTCTGTCTCTACCTCCATCTCTCCATCTCCGCCTTGAAGGTAATATGTGATTAACTATTCTGATCATCACCACCGCCATGTTTTATAATGATGAGAGCCGAGATTTAGTGTTGCCATAAATGCAGCGGTTCCTTTTGATGGAATCTTAATGAATTTCGATGTCGATGTCGATGTCGTGTAAGATGCTGAGAGGAATTGTAACGAATTGGGTGAGAATGAAGGAAAATCGTCGCCGTAGTCACCATCAACGAAAAAAAAAATGAAAATGAGGATAGTAATAGCCACGGTGTTTATGGCGGTAATGAGGATAAGGTAATGAAGGTAATAATAAGGTGATAATGATACAGGTAACGGTAATAATGGTTTCAGTAATAATGATAGTAAACTACTATTAATATACTATTACTGGTACTACTATTACTCATATCAATACCAACAACAATAAAAATAATAATAATGATAATGATAATTATAATAATACTAATCTTGACAACAACGACAACAACAATAATAATGATGCTGATAAAAATAAAATAATAATAATAATTATTAGTATCATTATTATTGTTGTTGTTGTTGTTGTTTGTTATTATTATTATTATTATTATTATTATTATTATTATTATTATTAATATTATCATCATCATCATCATCATCACCATTAGTATCATCATTATCATTATTATTACTATTATCATTACTATCATCATTATCATTACTATTATCATTATAATCACTATTATCATTATCATTACTATTGTCATTAGCATTACTATTATCATTACTATCATCATTATCATTATCATTATCATCATCATTATCATTGTGATTATCATTATCATTATGACTTATTACTATAATTATTATTATTATGATCATCATAATTATCATTGCAATTCTATCATTATCATCAAAATCCTTATTTCTATCATCATTATCATACTGAATATAATAATGAATATATTATAACAATAAGGAAAGTAATAGCAATGATAATAACGACATTGATTATAATAATAACAATAATAATGATAATAACAATAATAGTAATAACGATAATAATAATAGTAATGATAATAATAATAACAATAATAATAACAATAATAATGATGATAATGATGATGATAATTATAATATTAATAGTAATAATAATAATAATGACGATAGCAACATTAACAACAATAATAGTAACAGTAAAAAAAGGTTAAAAGAAATAATAACACCAATGAAATGTGACAATAATGCACATGAATCAAAGAAAAGAAAAACATTTAATACCAAGCCACAATCTGTAAATATTCCGTTTTCTATAACCTACCGATGCTCCGTTTTCTTTTCCCTTTGGCTGCCATGAGGATAATGGGATACGAGCATAATTTTTGCGTTTATTTACCGATTTTCCGAATGTTTGTTCTGCGTTTAATTATCTGGCTTAATCTTTGATCAACCCAAGGGTCCCGGGTTTTACTGTCCATTGTTGTTGTCGTTTGTGAATTTTATGGAATTTTTCGTTATTCGAATTATATTAATATCAATACTGGTGTTATTATAGTTCACATTTTATTAATATAATATTATTTATTAATAAAAAAATATTGACAGTAAGAATGAAAAAATAATGAAGAAACAACCTTTTTGAAAAGCAAGAAAAAAAAGTGACCTAGGTACGACTAATGACTGACTCTTTGGTGACGAAATATTTGTAGAACTAGCTGTGTAAAAGACAAATTAATAAGCTAAAATTGCGTGAATATGACGCAAATTTTTTACCATACGATTAATGAACCACTTATTTCAATCACGAGGATATTTCATTCTTCAAGATTGATCAGATTGAAAACGATTTTTATCATAAACGATTTTCTTCATCATAAACCCATATATACCTGTGATATTCCAGTACTAGTTTACATCAAGATTCTAAAATGAATCTTCACACTTTCGACACTCCTCTGCTTTCTACCGGCTACGTGTGAATCACATATCACTTTATGAATAATTTGTCCTTTGAAGACCAAACAGAAAAAACGAAAGAAATGCAAATAAGATCCTGGTGTTTTTTTTATTCAATAAGAATGAAATGAGGGTGGAGGGCGGGCGAGGGGAATGGCGGGCTGGTTGTACTTCTTTCGTTAAGGATCAAACACGGTTTTATAAGACTCGAATCCCTTTACAAAACTTGATTGACTTTGGGAGGATTTTTTTAAGAACAGGAAGGCCTAATCAACTCCGCCATCTTTGTTCCCTTCGTGCAACGTGTAATAAGGGGAAGAGGGAGAGGGAGAGGGAGAGAGCAGAGAGAGAGAGAGAGAGAGAGAGCGCGAGAGAGAGAGGGAGGGAGGGAGGGAGGGAGGGTAGAGAGAAGGGGGATAGAAATACTTCAACAAGAAATCTAGAACGAAATCAACTCGGGAAAAAGGCACTTCGAATATCTACCGCCAGACTAACCAGAATAATACCCTACCCACACACACACATACACAACAAGAGATACCACATACCGCATGAGAGGCCAACATGCCCACAACACAAACATACCTCCATGCTCACGCAACACCGTAAATTATTCAGTCTACCCACACAACACAAACACATACAAGACACATCCACACAACATAAAATCCTCAGCTTACCCACTACATCGACGTATCCTTTCTGGGATTCCATAGGATCCGTGTTGACCTGGCACATGTACCATCCTCGGTCGCTCTCCTGCACGTTCTTGAGCTCGAGGTGCCAGGTCCTGTGGTCGTTGTGAAGGAGAGAAATCCTCGGGTTCCTTGTGATTACCTGCTTGTGGATGGTCAGGATCGTCTGAGTGTCGACCTGCACCCACGCTACCTGTGTG
>NC_061823.1:38300624-38305624 GCF_019202785.1 Penaeus chinensis
TTTCGCGCACCGGAAATAGGCCATGTCGGGCTCAGTCCGCTTGGCACGAGGGTCTTGGACGCACAATGCCTGCGGATATTACGTGCAATCCCCATCTCCCTCATCCCCCCTTCTCCCCCTCCTCCTCCCATTGCCCCCCACCTCCACCCCCTCCCTATCTTCTTCACTTATCCCTCATCCTCGTTCCGCCCTCCTCCCTATCTTCCCGCCTCTCCCCCACTCCCTTATACCCCCTACCCCTCCATTCTCATGCCCCCTCCTCCCTATCTCCCTCCCTCCCTCCCCCCTCCTCCCACTCCTCCCTTTTCCTTCCCCCTTCTCACCTATCTCCCTCCCCTTCTCTTTTCTCCCTTCTCCCTCCTCCCTACCTCCTCGCCCCAGCCTCCTTTCCCCTTCCCCCTCCTCACCCCCTCCTCCCTTCCCCTTTTCCCCTCCTCCCTTCCCCTTCCCCCTCCTCCCTACCTTTTCACCCCCTCCTCTCTCTCCCTTTTCCCTCCTCCCCTATCTCCCTCCCCCCTCCCCTCCCCCCCCCCTTCCTTTGATCACTATCTTGTTCCGTGACGACAGAAGGTCACACTTTTTTTTTCACTATTTTTTTTTTTTTTCTTCTCGACTCGCGTGAAAAGAAGGGACCGCGGAGGTTAATGTGTATCTTGATGAATCTGTCTATCTGCGAAGGGGAAGATCGAGAAAAAATCTTTATCTGTATTCAGCTTCTTTTTAATAGCTGTGTCTGAGTGTATCTACCTGGTGTGATACATACATAGATAGATGTATGTATGTATCTTGCAACCTGTCTATATTAATATATTGAAAATATCTATATCTATATATATCTATCTGTCTATCGATCTATATCTATCCATCTATTTATATCTATCTATCTGTCTATATCTATCTATCTAACTATATCTATTTATCTATCTATCTGTCTACCTATCTCTGTGTATATGGATATATAAGTATTTAGACAGATAGACAGATAGATTGATAGATAGACAGATATATGGACAGATAGATAAATAGACAGATAGATAAATAGACAGATAGATGGACAGATAGCTGAATAGACAGATAGATGGACAGGTAGATGAATAGACAGCTAGATTGATAGATATTCATATACATTTGTGTGTAAGTGTATGTGTGTATGTCTTAGCGTCTATACGTCCACGGCAATACATGTGCTTACATTCCCATCACACGAGCTTTCGGCCGCCCATAAGCTGCCCCCGCCCACAGCACTCGCAGATCGATGACGACCCGACGATCTGAAACATCGGTGTTCAGTGCAAGGGGGAGATGGACAGATGACGCCTCGCCGTTAATTTATTCCCCGCTCTGAATCCCGGTTCCGTTAAACACGGGGGCGACGCAGCTGGCCGCGTGTCGCTCAGCGTGGAACAGCATCAGCAAATCACGCGAGAGTATTTACAACGCATACAATATATACGGATTACCTGTTGCTCTGCCGTTATTGCCTGGCTGTGGATGGGTGGATGCGTATGTGGGCGTGCGTGTGTGTATTATATTTCCTGAGAGGGTGGGCAAGTGAAATCATAGATAAATTCATGTATGGGTGTGTATATGTGTGTACGTGTTTGTGTGTGTGTGTGTTTGTGTGTGTGTGTGTGTGTGTGTATGTGTGTGTGTGTGTGTGTGTGTGTGTGTGTGTGTGTGTGTGTGTGTGTGTGTGTGTGTGTGTGTGTGTGTTGTGTTTATATATATATATATATATATATATATATATATATATGTATATGCATATATATATATATATATAGTATAAATGTATTTGTGTAAGTATATATGTATGTATATTAGTATGTATGTATTTGTGTAAGTATATATGTATGTATATTAGTATGTATGTATTTATAATTACATCTATATTCAAAACTCTATTTATATCTGTGTTATAAAATTCAGTTGTAGACACAGGTTTAAACATTATACAAGTACATAAAATTCACAAAACCACAACACAAAACACATTTGAGAAAAAAACAAACATCTAAATTACATTCACAGAAGTATAACACTCCACATCACCGATTCAAACCCGGCATTACGCAAACAAAAAAAACAAAAGCAATCTACGTTATCCAAGGGTTCATAAGCACCATCTCACCTTATAACTCTTCAGTTGCTCAACGGTACACGGGAGGAGAGCATCGCGGCCGACGGTCACGGTGATATTTGGGACTTTCTCGACGAACCTCGGCAGTGACCCGGCATCCTCGCTCAATGCTGTGGGGGGAAAGAGGAAAATGTTCTTACTCTGATCGATAAAGTAAAAAATATCTTCTCAACCTGATGGATTGAGTTAGGGGAATATTCTTATCCCGTTGTTAGGGCAAGACAAATATTTTTACTCTGATGAAGTAGAGAATATATTCTCATTCTGATAAATAAAGTTAGAAAAATATTCTTATTTTGTTTTTAGGGTGAGGAAACCTTTCTTATTCCGATAGATAAAATGAGGAAAGTAATAATATGCCGATAGATAAATGTTCTCCCTTTGATAGATAAAGGAAGGGAAATGCTTTTATTCCGATAGATTAAGGAAAACGTTATCATTTAAGAAATAACATAAGAGAGAAAGAGAGAGAGAGAGAGAGAGAGAGAGAGAGAGAGAGAGAGAGAGAGAGAGAGAGAGAGAGAGAGAGAGAGAGAGAGAGAGAGAGAAATAAAGGAAAATGTTCTCGTTCTGATACATAAGACAGATTTTTCTTCTTCTGACAGATAAGATAAAGAAAGGTTCTTATGCTGATAGATAAATAATCCAAGCGTTTTTATTACCATAGATGAAGGAAGGAAAGGTCTACTATTCTAATTAGCAATATTTAATCTTTACAAATATTTATTCAACAGGCGAGTCCATAAATGTATATATTCGATATAAGTCTTGGTCAAGTACAAAAATATATATATATATTTTTCATGGTAATCGAGATGACATTCTGTTATGTATCCTGCTGTGTTATTATGTTGCGTGTACTGCGCATGTAGTTTATATATAATGTATTAGTTGCGTGTCCGATGCATGTGGCTACATAATGCATTTACATTTTCAATTGTTTTGTCAAATAACATAAATGACATTCCGACAAGTGTTTCTTAGCACTATGCTTTACCTGACTACAAGAATACGGTACAAAATCTACAAGGTTGATTTCATGTTTTAAATAAACATTTACACAGTAATAATATTAATATTGTACACATTTGCTACAATATTAATTAGTATTCGTTCGCATCAACAGATATACAATATTTTTTCTCAAATATTTCTCACAAAGCACAATACACACACACACACACACACACACACACACACACACACACACACACACACACACACACACACACACACACACATAGACACACACATATATATATATATATATATTATATGAATATTACTCACATCACTGAATCTTATTATCACTTAATATTATCATCATCACGGGCCTTGGCAGCACAAGTACCCGAATAAAGCACTTCCAAAAAAAGAACAAATTTAGGAATTAAGTTTCCCCCTCCAGAGTACCTCGCCTCCATCCCGATTTTCACCGCGAGCCAGAATAACAAGCAACTCAAGCGCGCGGAGTTAGAAATGCGAGTTTATTTTCCACTTTGAAGATGTGTGGCTTGAAGCGAATTTAAAGCCACGAGAAAAACGACAGCAACACTCTCCCTAGGCAGCTGAGAACACAACCCACTTGGATTAAAGCCAATGTGCACTCACACGGTTCCCTGGAATGAAGCTTTTTCCAAAGCCACAGCAGTTATGAACGAAAAGCTTCAAGCAAACACGGTACCTCTTCCGGTATTCGAAGCTTCGATTTTTTATCCGATTTTTTTCTTTCTCTCTGTTTTCTCTTTTTTTTCCTCTTTTTTCGAAATCTCGTTATTCCTTTCCGAAGTTCGTGAAAGTCGATATATTGTTTTACGTTACGTGGCTCGACGGGGAAGTTTAAGCGTGTGGACGAGTTATAACACGGTGTACAAATATATGCGCCGGGGTTAAACAGATGCTCTTGCATACACACCCCTCTCTCCCCTCGTCTATCTGTCTGTCTATCTCTCTCCCTGTCTATCTATCCGTCTATCTATATATACACAGATATACATAGATATACCTTTTCTTTTGAACCGATAACAGACCACACCCATCGTCACAGCCGTTATACAGAGATGATAAAGAGTAGGAATAATTTCGTCTAACTTAATTGATGTCCTGCGAACTCATTTCAAAATGAGTGCCAAACTAGATGCCTTTTCCCACGAAATTCCTTCGAAATAAGGACGTAAGCTGCGTACAGAAAGATGATCGCGCTCCACAGGGCTTTAAGAAGAGGATCTAACTCTTTAACGAAATTATATATAACACGATTGGGTCCCTTTGATTAGACAGATGGGGCTGATTGTCTTATCGTAAGCTGTTAGCAGACCTTAGGGGACCTGATTGAAGAAATATATATACTGACGGCTCGTGGTACTAACTGTGACAAGCAGAGTAGCTTTAAAGCTTGAATAAAGGAAGTTTGTCATTGAAAACGCTTATTTTTCTGCTCCTCTAGCGTGCTTGGGGAATCAAGGAGTTAAAAAAGTGGTGTCTCAAGCAAAGAAAATTAATATACGTCTTTTTTGCCAGATATTCGGCCATTAAATTTTTTTAAGGGTGTGCGAATCGTCCCGTACGTATGGATTTATATACAAATGATACAAATGCGGTGTATCCATGCAAATATACATAAACATAAAGGAAACCAAGATTATGAGTGTCAAAGGAAAACACTATTTAATGTCTTAAAGGAAGCTACAATTTAATGTCTTAAAGAAAACACGCCTGTAAATGTTTTAAAGGAAAATACGACTGTGAGTGTCTTAAGGATTCCTCGCGCGTCGTGTAAGGTGAAGCGACGTAAGTTACAGCCAGGTGGACTGATAACCTCCAGGAAACTTGGCGATGCAACTCTTGATTCATGTTACAC
>NC_061823.1:38308124-38313124 GCF_019202785.1 Penaeus chinensis
AGAGGGGAGGAGAGAAAGAAAGCGGGGGAGAAGTGAGGAAAGAAGGAAAATGAGGGAGGTGGGAGGAGAAAAAAAATAAGGGGGAGAGAAGTGAGGAGAGGAAAGGGGGTAGAGGAAAGAAAATGAGGAAGGTGGGAAGAGAGAAAGAGAGGGAGGGAGGTGGGAGGATGAGGTGTGAGGGGAGAGTGGGTGCGTGGGGGAGGGAGGGGGAGGAGAAAGGAAAGGGTGGATGGAGAAAGAGGGAAAAGGAGGGAGAGAGAAAAGGAGAAGGAGAGGAAAAAGAAGGGGGAAGAGGGAGGAAGAAGGAAAGAGGGGGTTAAAGAAGGTAAGGGGAGAGAAAGGGAGGAGGAGGGAGAAGAAAGGGGGAGAGAGGAAGAAGGAGAGGGATTGGGAGGCGGAAGAAAGGAAGGACGAATGGAAGGGAGTAGGAGAAAGAAAATAAGAGAAGAGGAAGGAGAGAGAGAAAAAAAGGGAAAGGAGAAGTGGTAGGGAGAAGGGCGAGAGGAGGGAATGAGGCGACGGAGGAGAGATAGAGAGAAAAAAGTATAACTATATATAACGGAAACTGGCTCAGGACGGAGAGAGTACAGGGAAGTGGCGCTGAAAAAGAGAAAGTACAGGGGAGACCCGCGCGCAGAGCCTCGTGCAAAAGAGTGGCAAAACGACTTCTGTTCATTGCATGGGATTGAAAAAAAAAAAATCATGCAGGAAATTATGCCAGTCGGATTCCCGGAAACAAATAATGGAGAGAAACAAGAGAGAAAAAAGAAAAACAGCAGTAGAGATAATCAGAATCCACGAACAATAACGAAACCGAAGCCAGCGAGATGCAAATCCGAACACCGCCGGAGGATGAACACGGAAATAATCCAGAATAAATCAGACAAAAAAAAAATTAAAATAAAGCCGGAGAAATAAGCAAAATAAACAGACAAACAATCAAATGAATTCATAACATCACATCAATCGAGCAGCGCAGAGATAATCCACACCCAGGCTATATAACAGTACATGGCCTTGTCACTCGTACACTCTATAATTACCGCGCATAAAAGCGCTCATTTCAACTATTACGGAAACCCGTGTTTGGCTCGGACTGGAAATGGCTCGGATAATGGAATCTTATTGAAGCCTTTGGTGGTAGCACCGTCGCTCTTTCTGTTCTTGTTTCGGGGTTTCCTGGGCGTTTGGGCACGGATGACGGGGTTTCATTGCGAGAGAGAGGTGTAAACAAGAGAGTTTCATCAGTGGCTGGGGCTGGATGCGGTCCTGTGGGAGAGGCTGTGTTTGTGTTTGTTTGTGATTGTTTGTGTGTGTCGGTTTCGTCGGGTGGATGGTCGGCGCGAAAGGCAGATCCGAAAGGGGGAATTTTTGTCTCATTTTTTGTCTAGAAAGGTTTTGTTGATAGGGTTTCTTCTTCACATTCTTTCTCTTTCTTTCTTTCTTTCTTGAAATCTATCTTTTTTTCTCTTTCTCTTTCCTTCTTTTTTTCTTATCTTTCTTTCTCTCTTTCTCTCTTGCTTACTTTCTTTCTTTCTCTCCGTCTCTCTCTCTCTCTCTCTCTCTCTCTCTCTCTCTCTCTCTCTCTCTCTCTCTCTCTCTCTCTCTCTCTCTCTCTCTCTCTTAATTTATCTATTAATTTATATCTCTCTATCTCTCCATCTATCCCTCTTTCTTTCTTTCTGTCCCATCTCCCTATCTATCAAACTATCCATCATTCCTCCTTTCTCTCTTTCTTTGATATTGCGTTTCCAGCCAATTCTGAGCAATTCTGAAGTAGCTTTCAGAACAAAGACTTCAACCGCTGAAGTCCTCCTTGCCCCCCCCCCCCCCCCCCCCGCCCTCTTATTCCCTTGGTGTTAGTGCAATGAATTCTAACTAACTTGCAAGACTGTCAGGATGTCTATCTGTGGCACCTATTAAATGCGTGAGAAATTATGGGCCGCCCATCTGAAGACGCTGGGCCAGGAGCCTACTCTCCGTATTGCTTCCTGACTCTCTTCACTCTCTCTTCTGTCTATCTTCCTTTTTTTTATTTACATTTTTGGTAACCTCCTTATTCTTTTTTATTTAGTTTTTTTTTCTACGATTTTCGGTACGGCGGTTATTCAGTTCTCTTGTTGGTCTTTTCCTTTTTCTTCTTCTTCTTCTTCTTCCTTTACCTCCTTTCTAAGACGTTCTTCCTCCGTCTTATCTCCCTCGTCTCATACTTGTCCTCATACTGTCAGGTCTCCTCACACTTGATATAGTCCACCCTCATCCAGCGTTTTCCTCACATATATCCTCTCTCCAAAGAACAGTTCCTTATCCTGCTCGTTCTCTTCACACTGAATCCTCCCTCATACACAGGTCTCCTCATACTGAACCTTTCTTCAAAGATATCTTCACAGTTTGTGCTCCTTATACTACACTTTACCTCACATGTAATGGCCTCATAGTGCTTATTTTGTTTATACTGAAAAAAACATCTCTCCATAAATAGTATTGTTTTCCTCATTCTAACTCTTATTTACATAATTGTACCTCGTCTCTATCTATCTATCTATCTATCCATCTCTATCCATTTCTATATCTGTCTCTACCTGTCTATAATTCTTTCTCCCTCCCTCCCACAATCCCTCCTTCCCCCTCCCTTCCTCTTTTCAATCCCCTTCCCTTTCATCCTCCCTCTCTCCTCCTCCATTTCCTAACCTTCCTCCCACCTTCCCTCCCTCTCTCCCTCTCATCCATCTCTCCTTCCCTCCTCCTCCCTTCCTTCCCTTCCTCCCATCCCTCCCATCCTTCCCTCCTTCCCCTTTCCTCCCCCCTTCTTCTCACTCTCCCACCTTCCCTCCACCTCCCTCGTTCCCTCCCACCCTCCACTTCCCTCCACAACCCCACCACCCTCTCTTACGACCTTCATACCCTCCTACACAACCACACAGCGAAATACCCGAACCTATATGCAAATACCAATCGAAAAAAAGAAGAGAATACAAAGGGAAAATCTTTAGCGATTAATTATCTAGGGACAAGAACTAATTCGGACAAAAAAAAAAAAAAATCTGGTACGTGGTTGTCAAAAGAGGAAAAAGGCATCAATGTATAATATACAATATATCACTTTATAATATAATACAATATAAACAGAGGAAGCTGCATCACTTTGGCTGGAATGATGGATTTCCCGGAAAGCAAACGAGGGGGAAATAGCATTGGTGTTACTGATCCCAGGCGCTCGCTTGAGAAGAGAAAATATGAAAAGAGAAAAGAGAGAGATAGTTTCTTTTATGCTGAGGTAAGGTAAAGATGATATGGAAAATGTTGGGTCCATTAATCTATTTAAGAATATATATTATTTAATTAAAAGAAAATAGATAAAAAAAAAACATTAAACAGGAATTGTCTCTAGTAGATCCATTTTGGGTATGGTATAAGACACAGTTACTGATTTACTGCCAGTGGTGTAGGGTGTAAACTAAAGGTTTTAATAAGTGATTGTAATGCATCGAATTTGAGTAATGGAAGTTTAATGATGCTGAAAAAATGGGAATTTAAATAAAATTTTATATTGAGAGATAAAGATAAAGGTGACGAGTAATAAAGTGAAAATAAGAATACTTTACACTGAAGAGAAGGTAAAGAAAAATAATCTCAAATAAAGTAATGCTGAAAAATGATGTTATGTCAATACATCCTACGTGGTAATACTCTAGAGAAAATAGATAGACGATAGACATAAGCCGAACCCCTAATCCCTACTTCACTACGCAGTTGAAACTCATCACTACTAAAAAATATATAACAGTAAAATTCAGTAACTAATGGCGAAAAAAGTGAGGACGAGAGAGTCATTAACAGAAGCATTAGATGAATGTCTGGTATAACTGCAGTATTTCCAAACTTTCTATTGGGCGATGCTCTGCATTTGTCAAACTATCTCCGTAACTATAGAAAAAAGTAGAGGGATTCCGAAAACGAGAGGGTTTGAAAGACCAATAGATAATGATAACTCTCACTGAACTAGTAGGCTCATTTCACATCTAAAGTCGCAAATGGTAGAGTCTGTGTTTAAAATCACTGATTTCTGAATGTTTTCAACTTAAGCAAGACTATCGAAAGAAAGATTTATATAACCTACCACCTTTTTCATAAACGTGTACTTTATTTAAGAGGCTATATCTCTATGCTGTTTGAAATATAGAATACTGGGATCAAAGTTTGTAAACAAACGTTTTATGAAAATGAACAGTGTCATTTCCCCGCCGTTTGCACAAAAAAATGTATCTTTTTGTGCCAGAAAACACTATTAAGAAAACACAAACTGTTTCTTTTTTTTTGTCTTTGCTCTTATTTCAGTTTGGAAGAGGGAATATATGTCTCTCTCTCTCTCTCTCTCTCTCTCTCTCTCTCTCTCTCTACACACACACACACACACATATATATATATATATATATATATATATATATATAGAGAGAGAGAGAGAGAGAGAGAGAGAGAGAGAGAGAGAGGAAGAGAAAGAGAGAGAGGAGAGAGAGAGAAAGAGAAAGAAAGAGAGGGAGAAAAAGAGAAAGAAAGAGAGGGAGAAAAAGAGAAAGAAAGAGAGAGAGAGAGAGAGAGAGAGAGAGAGAGAGAGAGAGAGAGAGAGAGAGAGAGAGAGAGACAGAGAGAGAGAGAGAGAGAGAGAGAGCGTGAGCGTGAGCGTGAGCGTGAGCGAGAGCGAGAGAGAGAGAGAGAGAGAGAGAGAGAGAGAGAGAGAGAGAGAGAGAGAGAGAACCCATCCCTCTCTCCCTCTTTCTCCTCCCCCCTTACTCCTTGGCTCGGGAGAGGGACCCCCCCCCCCCCCCCCGGTGCCGTGGGTCCTCCCAATTACGGGCAATCAGATGACCAGAGTAAACAAGGTTGTGGACGCCCCGGGTTTCTAAATACTTGCGAGATCCGCCGAAATCGATTGAGAAAAGAGAATGATATGTTCCTCTCTGGAAACGGTTTGATGTTGTGGGATATTTGTTGATAAAAG
>NC_061823.1:38318124-38327568 GCF_019202785.1 Penaeus chinensis
TATTACCTTGTTTTGATTATTTTTTGTTTGTTTGTCATTTTATTTAGTTTCTTTTTTCTTTTCTTTGTTTTTAGCCTTTTCTTATTTTGTTTTATGATTTTTTTTTATCTTTTCTTTACTATTTTTGGGTAATTTTCATTATTTTACTCTTTCTTTCCTTTACTGTTTTTATTTTCTTCATTTTCTTCTTTGTCTATGAGTCAGAACTATAATAATGCAATATTTTTTTTTGATAATGATAAAAATAATAATCACAATGATGATGGTGACGATAATTTTCTTCTTCAGATGATAAGCGTGATGACAATAATCTTATAATTAGGATGGTAATTATGACGTCAAAGAGACAAATCTGAATAAATCTAATTCTTACTTTATTAATTCTAATGGACTTAGTTATAGTGCGAATCTAATTATATTATGGATTAAGCCCGTTAAGAATCTAATTCTCACAATCCTAATCTCATTAATTTAATTATCTAATCCTCACGATCTTAATTTCTTTCTATAGAGAATCTAATCCAAATAAATCTAACTTATAAGAATCTAATGCCTAATCTAATTCAAATCCTTCCATTAAGGATTTAGGAAAATTTCTCAGGTTCTTGAAATGGATAAGGAAGATGAAAGAAAGGAATAAGGATGGAAGGAATAAATAAGAGAAAGGGAAAAACAAAACAAAAAGGCATTTGATAACCGTACAATAAGAAGCACGAAAGAAGGGAATGCATTACGTCACACATGAATTAATAACAGAACCGAAATGTGTTGATGATAAATCCCTGATTGAGTTTATCAGGGCCAGGCCTCCTACGATCAGATAGGCCTATATACAGTTTTCAAATAACCAAATACGGTTGAAAGGAAATGATAAAGATGGATATAAGTGATAATAGCAATAACAAATGATAACCTTAAGTATAATGAAAATGACAAAAGTAAAAAGGAAAAAAATGTCAAGCAAATATGTTACCTAATAACAACAAATATACAATAAATAATTAAAACTTAAAAACACCAAACCACGCATCAATAAAACCGCGACTAAATATCCCACCTTTATTTAAACACACCGACTCAAAATAACAAGAGAAGAACAGGATGCGTTTGGATATAATTGACGAGGACGGAGACGAGAGGGAAGGACAGAGGCGGAAGCAGAGTTGGAAATTGGCTGAGGTAATGTTATTGTCCGCTGCGTCTGTCCACAAGGATGGTGCGGGAGAGGTGTTGTAATGTGGTGAGGGTGATGGTGTCGGTGAGGAGGGTGGTGGTGATCTCAAGAGTTGGTATTATTATCGTTATGATTATCGTTATCGTTATCACTATCATTGTAGTTATTATCATTATCATTATCGTTATCATTTTCAATTAAATCTAGTTTTACAGTGTGGGTTTTTATACCATTATCGTTATTGTTAATGTTATCGTTACCATCATTATCGTCATCGTTATCGTTATTGTTATCTCTATCGTTTCATTATCACTATCATCATGTTCATAATTATCAACATCATTTTCATTTATCTACTCAAGACAGATGGCACTAAAAGAAATGTAGTTTTTTGCTTCCCTGTGTAGACAATTCCCGTGTGCTTGTATTATGACTCTCGAAACATTTGTCTTCTATCGTTTCTAAGTTCGTAATATGAATTCTACAGAACATTCAGGTGACGTTGTAATGATTATTATTACAGTTAAAAAGACTTTGTAGGTGCCATTACAGAACTCGCCGAGTGGCACCAAGGAGAAATTTTCGAATTCAACAATAACTTAACAGATAACACCATATGTTCATTACTATTCAACTTGATTGAGATTAAAGCCGATAACATGCCCGTCTAAGATGCCTGGAGGTTCAGATAATAGGTTCAGGCCTGTCTGTGAATTATCAAAAGATAACAAGAACTTCAACATACTTCTTAAAATCCTTTTTTTTTATTTTTTTTTATCGAAGTATATGTATAACCGGTCATTTTAGAATTTTAGTATAACAATAGAATCAAGGCTTATTTACAGACACGAGCAAAGGCCTTCATACAGGTTTCGCAATCCGTCTCGAACGCCCACACAATGAGACCCTTGTTGAGTAGGTTGGCAAGGATTCGAAGCTTCGTTCACGCTCATGGAGTGGAAAAGATTTCACTTACGGAGGACAGAATTTCCCGGCAATATATTTCTCCTTGACAATATTTGAAGGTCTGCGGAGGGGGAGACAGACTAAGGCAGAGAGAGAGAGAGAGAGAGAGAGAGAGAGAGAGAGAGAGAGAGAGAGAGAGAGAGAGAGAGAGAGAGAGAGTGTGGGAGGCCGCGAGGAACAGATATCTCCAATCTGTGTTATTATTTCAAATGCTAACGTTTGTTTACCAGAAGTGAAGAGAATTTGTAGCAAAAGTAATAGTAGTAGTAGAAGTCGTAGTAGCAGTTGTTGTAGTAGTAAAATTAGTAGTAGCATAAGTAGTAGCAGCAGTAGTGGTAGTAATAGTAGTGTACTGGTACCGATAACGAAATTATACGTAACCCGAATAAGCAAACTAATCAAACTTTCTTCAACCCATCCACCTCAACGTGTAAACACCCTTGAAATACCTACCCTTCCCTCCCACGTTCTACATTCCGACAACAGTACATACCACTCCCTCTGTGAACCATTCAGCCGTTGTTTTCACAGTGGCTGATGACGCTGGTTATAACGTCTACCTGCTTTGATGGAGAATGCTGAGGCTGCACAGACAGGTGTAATAATTTTTTTTTATATACCAGGTTATTTCCCCGTATAGCTCTTGCGTGTGGCGTGCGGGGAGCTCCCTCTCGTGTTCGTTTTTTTCATTGCTGTTTATTTATCGTTATATTATTGTTGATGTTACTACTGGTTGGTATTACTGGTAATGATAATAAAAATGATGATAATGATAATAATAATAACATTAATAATAATGATGATAATAAGGATAATAATAGTAGTAGTAGTCATAATAATGCTAATAATAATGATAATAATAAGGATAGTAATATCTAAAGTAATAATAATATTAAAAATAACAATGAAATTGATAATCATATTGATAATGATGATAATGATGGTACTAATAATAACAATAATAATAATAATAACAATAAAAACAATAATAATAATAATAACAATAATAACAATAATAATAATTATTATTGTTATAATAAAAACAATCATGTTAATGATAATAAAAAAGTAATAATAATGACAATAATAATAATAATATAAGTAGTAGTAGTAATAATAATTATAATAATAATAACAACAATAATAGTAATAACAATAAAAAATTGTAGTGACAATAATAGTAATAGTCAAAATAATAATGATAATAATAATAACAATTATAATAATATTAATAATAATAATAATAATAATAATAATAATAATAATAATAATAATAATAATAATGAAAATAGTAATAATAATGATAATGATAATAATAATAATAATAATAATAATAATAGTAATGATAATAATAGCAATAATAGTAGTAACAATAAAAAATTGTAATGACAATGATAATGATAATAGTAAAAATAATAATGATAATGATAATAACAATAATGATAATAACAATAATAATAATAATAATAATAATAATAATAATAATAATAATAATAATGCAATAGGGTGAAGGAGAAAATCAAAGATGTAAGAACATTTTTCTTTTTCATTTTTTCAATCAATATTAACATATACGTTTATGGATACAATGGAGCCCGCAACTTTTACAGCTCCACCTCTGATCGAAATTTCACGGCTGACGAGAATCATTACGAACAACAATATATTTCGTTACTCTACTCTGCCGTGGCCTTCCTACTTCTAAAAATCAATAGAGACAAAACCCTCTAGAACTGCTTATTGTTAAGATCTTCCCGTTGCTTAAATGTCACAGATATGTTTTGAACATTAAGCGAATCACGATACCTATTATTTGTAACTTTGGTTTCTTCCTACAAACGGGAGAGAAAATGGTAGTGAGATAGTGAAAAGTGGCGTGCGTCCCCGTAGAGATAATGTAATTGTCAGCACTGCGCAGTTAGACAATTTTGCAGTGTTTAGTTTGTTTGTGGTTGTTGTGAGTTCAAGGCGTGAGATTGCAGTGTAAAGTAAAGATGCATTGTCAAAGTGGAGTACTTTGCAGGCTTAAAGAGCCTGTTTTATCTCTTTCTGGCATTCTCATTCTATTCCTCTCTCTCTCTCTCTCTCTCTCTCTCTCTCTCTCTCTCTCTCTCTCTCTCTCTCTCTCTCTCTCTCTCTCTCTCTCTCTCAGGATGTGTGTGTGTGTGTGTGTGTGTGCGATCGTGTATGTGAGTTTATGCCTATATAAGGGAGAAGAGAAAGAGCAGAAGGGTATGATCGTGATCACCTATTTGTTAAAAAAAAAGACCCAAAAATATCAATTTCTCTGCCTCGCACAGTTACCTACAACGACGTCACTTGAAGAACCAAAATGCGCCCGTCTTACACGAGTCTCCGCAAGTCCAGCAGTCTCTCACTTTTAATTAATCCTCCGATTTTTCTCTCTCTCTCTCTCCTTCGTTTAATGCCAGGAGCCGCAAGTAGGAGAAACGGGCGAGACCTTTCTAACGCAAACAATATCAGTTACCAATCCGATTATCATAGAAAGAGCCTTAAAAGATGAACTGAAAACAAACAAACTCTATCGGAGATCGAGGGAAGGAGGGAGGGAGGGAAGGGGAGAGAGAAATAAGAAGGGGTGAGAGAGGGAGGGAAGGAGAAAGGGTAGGAGGTTAAGGAGGGAAAGGAGGAAAGAAGGGAGAGGTGTGAGAGAGGAAAGAGGGGAAAGGGATGAGAGAGGGAAGGAAGGGGGTGAGAGAGTGGGAGGGAGAGGTAAAGGGAGTGGGAAATGGGAGAGGGGGTGAGGGCGGGAGGGAGGGACATGAAGAAGCAATAGCTGGAGAAAGTAGAGGAAGAGATAAAAGGAGGAGAAAGGAGTGCAAGGAAGAGGCGGAGAAGAAAGATCTTTCCTCCACCCTCCCTTCCACCCTACCCCCCCCCCCCCTCAAAAAAAGGGCCCCGAAAGTTTCCAGCGCGGAGGCAAAACGGGAACCTTTCTCTTATCGGCTCTTCAAAACAATATCGAGTTAAGCCTGCGAGCGCGGAGGAAGGTCGTAAGCCACAGCCGAGGCTTAGACACCACCGACACCCGCGGATTAACTTACTGCGGGCGAGGGTTGAGGACAAGGAGGAGGAGGAGGAGGAGGAGGAGGAGGAGGAGGAGATTGGCTCTGAGGACGCGGGGGAGGAGGTGGAGGAGGAGGAAGAAGAGGTGAAGGAGGAGAAGGTGGAGGAGATTGGTTGGGAAGACGAAGAAGAGGAGGAGGAGGTGGTGTTGGTGGAGGAGGTGGAGGAGGAGGAAGAAGAGGAGGTAGAGGAGCCTGGCTCGGAGGACACGACGGGAGGAGGTGGAGGAATATGAGAGAGAAGGGAAACGCACGGGAAGAAGGGCAAGAAGGAGGAGGAGGAGTTAGAATAGAAAAAATAGGAGGAACAGGAGGACGACGACAACGACGACGAAGAGGGGGAGAGTAAAGGATATCAAGGAGGAAGATGGAGGAACAGGAGACACCAGAGGATTGGGAGATAAGGAGCTGAGGAACAGGAGATGTAGGAGGAGAGGAGGGAGAGAAGATGGAGGACTGTTGAAGATGCCAGAGGGAGATACTTAACGAGGAGGAAAACCGAGTGAGACTGGGCCGGGAGATGCTGTGGGAGGGGGAGGAGGAGGAAGGAGAGGGAAAGGGAAGGAAGCGTAGCGAGGACAGAAGGAAGAAGGGTGTATGTGTTGCTAATGAATGGAAAGAATTAGGAGATTCAAGCAATAATCACATCCACAGAAGAAACTTGGAAGGAAGTGTCAATCAACCAGAGGATATACTGGAGGATAGGGGAGAGGAGGAAGAGGAGAAGAAGGGATGCGAGGAAAGAAGGAGGGAGGAAGGACAGAGGAAATACTAGAGAAAAGGAAGGGAACTGAGAGAACTGGGAAGGAGGTGGAAGAGAGAGAGGAGGAGAAGGAGAAGAAACTGGGGATGCTGGATGGAGAGGAAGAAGATGAGGAAAGGACGCAAAGAAGAAGAAGGATACGCAAAACTGGGAAGAGAAGGAAGAGACCGAAAGAAAGAAAAGGGGGAGAAATCACAACAAAGAAGAAGAAAGAGAAGACGCAAAAAGAAAAGAGAAGATAAAAAAAAAATACATAAAGAATTTACACAAGGAATAAAACTAAGAACCAATAACATAAACAATAAAACAAAATCAAATAAACAAAACAAGATGACAAGCAAAACCATCCCACTGAACCGATGCTGATCGTCCCCACAACCTAGTCTATATAGTGAAGGCGCTGTGTCGATGCTCTTCCAAAATCTACTAAGTTCGCTTGGCTGTAGCATTAACTCAAGGGTGTTAACAGCATAGACATCGTAACTAGTAACGGGAAAATCACTATTTTTATTTTACTAGCATCATCATAGTCTTTATTAGTCTATTATGACAGTGTCTGTCATAATAAACGATAAATCATGATGATGATGATAGTAATGATGGTAATGATATATATATATATATATATATATATATATATATATATATATATATATATATATATATATATATACAGGCATACAAACACACACACAAAGTCACAGACATATATATCTATATCTTTATCTATGTGTATATATCTGCCTATCTATCTAACTGTCTATCTATCTATCTATCTATATATCAATATATATATACATGTCTGTGTATGTGTGTGTGTGTGTGTGTGTGTGTGTGTGTGTTATGTGTGTATGAATGCTTCTATGTGTGTGTGTGTGTGTGTGTGTGTGTGTGTGAGTGTGTGTGTGTATATATGTATATATATATATATATATATATATATATATATATATATATATATATATATATATATATATATATGTGTGTGTAAATATTTACCACATGCAAGCAGACCATAAGATCCCTCTGTCAGTTGACAACTACCATAAGAGAAAGGTTTTCTGGCGCAGAAAAGGATATTCTTTAATTGCATCCTATCAGTCTAAGCTCAACTTGATATTCATTATCATTTTCCTTAGTCATTTGCAGAGAGATTCAAGCAATAATCACATCCACAGAAGAAACTTGGAAGGAAGTGTCAATCAACCATTTCCGTTTTGTTTTGAAGGGAAGAGCTAGGAATGATTATAGCAATATCTGTGTATCTCACGCAGAAGAGAACCGTGCCGTTAACGCGCTTCTGAATCCCTGGTAATGAACTTCCCTTTTACCTGTTGAGTTCAAGTCAACACGTTTGTAGTATGATTTATACTTTTCATTCAACAAGCAATAATGAAGACTCAGTGCGAATGCTAAATACTTCTCTAACAAAACACGCAAACATATATACACATATATTCATGCATGGTAGTCTGTATGTTAGTCTGTTCATCTAGCTAGCTATTTATCTAGTTATATGTCTATGTAATTATAAATCTAGATATGTATGTATTTATATATACCTGGCTATGTTTCGATTTCTCTTTCTATCTCTCTCTCTCTCTCTCTCTCTCTCTCTCTCTCTCTCTCTCTCTCTCTCTCTCTCTCTCTCTCTCTCTCTCTCTCTCTCTCTCTCTCTCTCTCTCTCTCTCTTTCTCTCCCTCTCTCCATTCACACATACCCACACACATCAACACCCATACACACACAACCACGCACACAACCACACGCACACACACATACAAACACACAAGGATTCCCAAACACACTCCTCCCCCTCCCCTCCCCTCCCCACCCCCACAGACCGAGCCACCCCCGGCATAAGGCCCCCACCACCCCAAGTACTCACCATCTCGCAGTACAGTGAGGAGCAGAAACAGGCCTATCGTCGTGAGGGAAAAGGCCGCCATCTTTCGAGTGCCAATTGTTCTTCTTCCGCCTTGTTACCGCAGCTTCTCGAGTGCCAATGCTCTCGAGTGCCACTGTTTCCGAGTGCACTTTGCAACCTTATTTTCGCTCCTTGACGTTACATATGTCCTGTGCGGCAGCAAGGGCATGTTGCAATCTCCTGTTGCGCGAAGATTTTATTATCCTTGTGCGCCTTTCATCGTTCACTCGATGTCATCTGAAAGAGAAATATGCAATGTTAATAGCTGTTTTTTTTTCTTGTTTGTTTGTTTTTTCTTTCTTTCTTTCTTATTTTGATTTTTTCTTTACTTCTTATTCACAATTTAAGAATCAAGACTTTTTTTTAGTACACACAAAGACCCAGATCTTTATAACTCACAGCGACTTATAGGTCATGAGGTCATCAGTCATGACTTTGAAAGTCACCGAGTCACAAATTACAATTCGCGGGTCACAAGTTACAAATCACGAGTCACGAATCAAAAGCCAACTCTCACGAATCCCGACTCAGAAATCACAAATGGCGAGTCACGAGTCACAAGCCACAAAACACGAACCACCAAGGCTCAAATAACGAAAAAAACATTATAATTAACTATTCAAGACCTGCACTCAACACGCCATTGCCTCGCGAATTCTACCACCTGAAAATACATCACACTATTTCCCATCCTTTATACACATAAAGATATTAATAATAATAATAATAGTAACAATAATAATTATAAAACAAAACAAAAAAAAACACTAGCTGAGGCGAGGGCAAAGGGGGGAGGGGATACATACACCCTCCGCCTAATTAGAGGGAAAAAAAAATAGAAATAAAAACTTTGACAAGCTGAGACTAACAAACTTCAATCCGGGATTCTCAAACATGATCTAATTTAGGCCAAAAGACACAGGTGGAATGGTAATGGCGTTGGCTGTGACACTTGCTGTGGGGGACCTCCTCCTCTTCTCCTCCTCCTCCTCCTCCTCCTCCTCCTCCTCTCCTCCTCCTCCTCCTTCTCCTCCTCCTCCTCCTCCTCCTCCTCTCCTCCTCCTCCTCCTCTCCTCCTCCTCCTCCTCCTCCTCCTCTCCTCCTCCTCCTCCTCCTCCTCCTCCTCCTCCTCCTCCTCTCCTCCTCCTCCTCCTCTCCTCCTCCTCCTCCTCCTCCTCCTCCTCCTCCTCCTCCTCCTCCTCCTCCTCCTCTTCCTCCTCCTCCGCCTCCTCCTCCTTTTCTTCCTCCTCCTCCTCCTCCTCCTCCTCCTCTTCCTCCTTCTCCTTCTCTTCCTCTTCCTATTTCTCTTCTTCCTCCTCCTTTTCTTCCTCCTCTTCCTTTTCTTCCTCCTCCTCCTCCTCCTCTTCCTCCTACATCTCAATATCCTTCTCCTTCTTCTTCTCCTTCTCCTCTTTCTCTTCTTTTTCCTTCTTCTCCTCCTTCTTCTCCTTCTCCCTATCTTTCTCCTTTCCTTCTTCTCCTTCTCTTTCTCCTTCTCCTCCTTCCCCATATTCCTATCCTTCTTTTC
>NC_061823.1:38332668-38335168 GCF_019202785.1 Penaeus chinensis
TAATAATAATAATGATAATATTGATAATGATAATGATATTAACGATTATAATAATAATAATAATAATAATAATAATAATAATGATAATAATAATAATAACAATAATGATGATAGTGACAATAATAATAATAATAATAATAATAATAATAATAATAATAATAATAATAATAATAATAATAATAATGATGATGATAGTAACAATAATACTAATAATAATAACGATAATGATAATAATAACAATCTGCACCGCCTTCACCGCCAGCCGCAGCGCCGATTCCGGAAATGGATTCCTGCATAGGCTTAGTGCAAAACAAACTGCACACAAAACAGCGAAGGGAAGCACAAGAAAACACACGATGAATCCGAAGACCCATCGCCCTGAGAGGTCAACCGAAGGCGCCGAGGGAAGAGAAGAGGCGCTGGGCCGAGGTCGGGAAGGAGGGACGTCGGGCGGGCGAGGGCGGCGTGCCAGCGGCCTCGCCATGGAGACTGGAGCGAGGCCTTTGGCATACAGTGGAATGAAAGACCATGGGATGTGTGTGTGGGTGTGGGTGTGGGTTTGTGTGTGTGTGTGTGTGTGTGTGTGTGTGTGTGTGTGTGTGTGTGTGTGTGTGTGTGTGTGTGTGTGTGTGTGTGGGTGTGTGATATACATTTGCACATACTGTTACAGAGTTCTAAAATATACAGAACTCTACTTTGCTAAAACAGCAAAGTTAACCATATAAATACGTTTACCAAAGTATTCCCGATTTTAGCGATCAGCTGTGTTTGACAGTTCTGGATATGGGTAGTGAGCTCTCTGCGGGTACTTGCGGAAAGGGCACTTCTAGGGTCATATATATGCTACATATTTGTTAAATAGATGTCAAGAGCTATGATGTGTTCTAACTTCCATCCAAATAAAAAATTTACACATAGTAAAAGGTACAGATTGTAATGTATTTTTTCCCTATTTCACACTATTGTTATATTCATTATCTATCCATATATAACTATTTATAATAAACTTTTGTTATTGGTAACAGTTTATTATGAGTCCTTATTATTAGACAGAAATTGATTTTACGAAGGATAATGCTCCGTGAACAAAGAGATGAAGTGATGAAGAGAAAGGATAACGAGTGGTAAGCATAATGAGCAGAAGTGAAATCTCATTAGTGTATAATTAACAACTCATACACCTAGATGTAACAATACATATGTAAGAGAAGTCAAAGCATGAAACCAAACAAGCAAAACAGAGAACAGGCAATAATAAATCCCCAAACAAGACAGCAACAAAAGGCGAAGCCAAGATTCCGTAAAAAAGAAACAGATCCACAAATAAAACAAATTAAAAACTGAGAAACAAAAGTAAAAAAAATATAAACAGATCCGCAAATTAAAACAAACTAAAACGAGAAACAAAAATTCGGATTAATAATTCCATCCACAAAAAAAAATACTAAATAAGTAAGCGAAATAATGAATCCACACAAAACAAAAGAGCATCATACTTATCGCGCGGGAAACGCATAACTGTCGAATTTAATCACCCATAAAAAGACATTCACTATTTTAAAGAATTCCAAAATTACAAAATACACAATTTTCTCATCATCATATAATAAAAAAACGAAAGAATTCTTCATTAATGTTCTTAAATGTCGAGTTGAAGAAATGAGACAGGGAGAGAGACCTGTTTAGCGCGAGGCATATAATATCAGGTGATAGAATTGGATCGCTTTTCTGGACAACGCACCCGCATCGTCGGAGGGGAAAAAATGATAAAATCCACTACAAAAAAAAAAATCACAGAAAAAAGTCGCACGGAACCAATTCATCAGCATCGAAAAAAATCGCGGAGCATAATTCGGTTTCTCGTACAATCCAACATTGCAGATAAAATTGCACCGAGTTATGCCTACATTCTTTCCGTATCCGACGCGTGTTGTAATAATTGTTGCAGCAGTGAATGCCATTGCTAATAGTAGTGACATTTTTTATCTCTTTTTTCAACCACACTTGTGCTAAGATTTTCGAAAACCTTTGCTAATTTAGCTAATACGGTGATAATACTTTCGCGCGGAAGGGGAAAGCCCTTGATCAAGTTCTGCGAATACGGGCTGACGCGGCCCCGGCTGGGACGCCTGTTAAACGCGCTGAGGCCGCGGGAACAGGCTGGCGTTTAAGATGGGTTTGCAGCGGATTGAAAAGCGTCCTCCGTGCATGAATACGAATACACATATTCGCCCACATGCACACATACACACGCACAATAAATATATACTTATATATATATATATATATATATATATATATATATATAGAATTATATATATGCATATATATACATATATGTGTGTGTGTGTGTGTGTGTGTATACATATACAGATATTTGTGTGTGTGTATGTATATATATATACGTAAATATACACGCATATATGTATGTATGTATGTATGAACCGTATTCATAATGACAAATGTAGAAAAGGTATGAATGAGAATGAATATCTTCACA
>NC_061823.1:38337668-38342668 GCF_019202785.1 Penaeus chinensis
GAAGAGAAGGGAAGGAGGGAAAGGGGAGGAGAGGAGAGGAGAGGAGAGGAGAGGAGAAAGGGGAGAGGAGAGGGGAGGAGATGAGAAGGAGGTAAGGGGAGAGAAGGAGAAGAGAGGAGAAGAGAGGAGAGGAGAGGAGAGGAGAGGAGAAGAGAGGAGAGGAGAGGAGAGGAGAGGAGAGGAGAGGAGAGGAGAGGAGAGGAGAGGAGAGGAGAGGAGAGGAGAGGAGAGGAGAGGGGAGGAGAGGAGAGGGGAGGAGATGAGAAGGAGGGTAAGGGGAGAGGAGGAGAAGAGAGGAGAAGAGAGGAGAGGAGAGGAGAGGAGAGGAGAGGGGAGGAGAGGGGAGGGAGGGAGGGAAGTAAAATGAGAGAGAGAGAGAGGGGGGGGGGCAGAAAGATAAGAGGATAGATAAGTAGACGGACAGACAGATAGATAAGCAAGCACACAGTCAATCAGATATATATAAACATATATATCACACACACACACACACACACACACACACACACATATATATCACCTGAGTCACCGGACAGACAGACGGCCCAACAGAAGCGCTCCTTTGGCACCGTCGACCGAAGCTGTTCCCGCGACGCCCTGCTCACCCCCCCCCCCCCCCCCCCTTTCCCTCCTCCCGGATTTCGCCACGACTGACAAATTTCATTCACGGAACTAACTCATTTTCACCTCGCTGTAACGACCATCAGAAAACAATAGCACAGGGACGAGAGTACTTGTTCCACGGTTTACAGGCTAACATCTACGAAGGAAACTTAGCTGTGGAAGGGTTAAAGGGAAGCCCGATTGTAGGATCGATTCGTCCGTGTGCTAAAGCCTTCAATCATAATTGACGGGGTTGAAACGACCTGCTTCCGCGTTCAGGGCATTAGCGTCGCGTCGCGTAACAAGGGAATCCGGTGGTTGTGTTTATTGTCGTTATAATCAAATATGATCGTTATGGCTAAAGTATTTGCGGAATTAACGATCGTGAGGTAATGATTAGGAGGTGGTTTGTTAATTAATCCTACAACTACAAGTTATGAATTGGGGAATGATGAAGTAATGAGGTGTTAATTACTCCTGTAACCAAATACAGACGTTATAGGCGAAGTACTGAAGTAATGATGATTATTATGCAATTAACAGGCACTGAAGACATATAAACGACATATTACATAAATGAAAAGGAAATTCCAGGTTGCATTGCAAGAGAAGCGAGTGGGAAATGATTTTAACCACGCTAGATTAATATGCAATGATGTTAATTGCACAGCAGCTAGAAGCAGGTCATATCTATGATTCCTTTATCAAATTCATGCCTTGCCTTTGTTTGTTTTTGTTTTTGTTTTTTTCTTGGCCATACGATCTTAAGGAAAGGAAGGACGTATGGTGAAAGTAGTAAATATAAACGGAGAGAAAATTACTGTTGTGTGCAGAGATCATAATAAAAAAGGACATAAGTGATATAACACTGGTTTAAACGTAAGGAGTAAATCCAATAATCCTGGATAACTGTCTTAAAATCAGATTAAGAACACATGTAAATATAAAATCAACAACTCAGTCAAAACTCTTTCTTTGATTGCGACATGTTCCTTCCGAGCCACGAGAGCAAGCGGCTGATCATGGCGGCCATGAAAAGGCTAGATTATTGGCCTAATTCCCGAATCCATCATATCTGCGAGGGTCATGCACGGGGAAAGGGCGGTCGGAAGATGCAGGACAACACAGGCATGACAGGGTCAATGCTAATGGAGATTGAGAGATTGAACCTTCTCATTGTTTGAAAAAAAAAGTAAAAAAAGATGAAAATAAAAATCAGCGCATCTAGTTTCGCTGTTGTTTGGCAGAAGGCGGAATGGCGCTGGGAAGTTTTCTGCATTTTCTCTCTCTCTCTCTCTCTCTCTCTCTCTCTCTCTCTCTCTCTCTCTCTCTCTCTCTCTCTCTCTCTCTCTCTCTCTCTGTTTATGAACACAAGTTATCTGCATTTGCGAAATAATTGCAGTTTATTTGTTTCAGAATAACCTCTACAAAATAAATATCAAATCTAGATTCAGTATGAAACTACTGCGCGCGTTTCCCGCTAAAGCAACCCTAAACGAAATAAAAATCAGACTTATTCATGAAACACGAACATTATCAACGGAAAAAAAAAAATTCAATTTCGATTTTCATCTTACCCTCTTACTTTGACTGATTCCCCCTAAAACTACGTCTGTTTCATGGCCATATAATATCATCGGAAAATAAATATTAGCTGTAACTCCAACAAGAAAATAAAAGGATCTGAATCTTAACATTACAGCCTCTTATTTTCCAATTTTCACTCTTAAAAACAACAGAAAATCAAGTAATCAAACAGCCAAGCAAAGTAAGAAAGAAAATGTTCATGCATACATAGCCTCCCAAAACACACACACACATACACTCCCTCTAAATCCTTCCCTTCTTCCTCTTCTCCCTCTCACCCTCTCCTTCCCTCCTTCCTTCCTTCCTTTCTTCCTTCATCTTTCTCTCCATCTGTCCCTCAGTTCATTTCTCCCTCTCTCCTTCCCTCAATATATATCTCCCTTCCTACCTCACCCTCCCTCCTTCTCTCCCTCACCCCCATCAACCTCTTTTCATACGACAAGACGCAGACAAGGCTCCGCTCGACCCCCAGGTGACCAACGCTGGAAAATGAAACGGTTATCATCGCGTCAGGCAGGAAAAAGGAAAAAATATGTCATGCCATGACATATTTGACTGTGGGAAAGGAATCCGCGATTGTAGTAATTTTCTCTCGATACTTTTTGATGTTTTATTTCAAATATTTAGATTTTTTTTTTCCACAAAATGTGAATATATCGTTATTATTTGTATTTTCCTCTTACAAGAATAATCTACTCAGAAGAAATAATATTATCCGTTATTCCAAATTAAAACAAAATTACGGAGGTATTTTTCGTCTCAACGGAAAATTATGAAATAAAATCGAACTGTTTAAATACTTTCCAAAATATTTCGTGAATATTTACAGTCCGTTCCAGATGAGTCCTAAATCTTATTTAACACGTATGTGACACATTTTTCTCTACGATACTTTCACATTCATTACGATCATTTAGACGACACTGCCTAGTTAAGACACCGCACAGCACAATCATTCTGTAGTGTAAGTGTAATAGTGTAAACCTTACAAACGCGTATTTGTTGAAGTGTAATTATCATTTAATGGTACTTCATGAGCAAAACCTGCTGAAAGTCAAGGAGTCCTTTATATTTCGTGTTATTAATAAATCTCACTGAAGCTTATAAATATTTTTTTTAATGTTTTTTTTTTTCACAAATTATAATCAAAATACACAGATTCGTAAAAAATAGAAATATAAAAACAAAAAGATAATCATAAGCAAAACATTTAATAATAATAATAATGATAATAATAATAATAATAATAATAATAATAATAAGGCGATAATTCATTTTATGTGTTAGGTTAGGTAGCACATCGATGTTAAAAGATAAATATTCTTAAAAATCGGCAATTGTTTTGTCTATACACCTCTATTACTCATATATATGATTAAAACCACCATTACTATTATAACGACGATCTGCAAGCCCAAGGTATACTAAATTTATCTTCACAATTTGACAGCTAATGAAGCCTGTATCCATTACGTAATTAAAGCAAAACGCAATTAGTTGGTAAATTATTTATTCAAGAAAAAAATGTGCTCATAATGATCACTATTCGAGGTGTGATCTGCCGCCGCTGGAAGTATGCAAGAAGAAATCTATTAGTGGCTGATATTTATTACTCGCATCTCACTAGAAATGTTCAAATGTACTGGATTATTTAAATGTCCTTTTGACATTGTGCTTACTGACGTTGGTCTACAACTTAACAGGGATATCTGAGCATTTGTCCAACCCACAGTTTTGATTTTCGCTCGGTAATAAATTCCTTTATCGCTCCAATAATTGACAAAATTTATACGGAATGGCCGAACCTAAATTTCTTCAATGCTTGTCTGATTTAAGTGAAAAATTATCAGTAATTCCTTTTTTCTTTTTTTGTTGATGTGTCAATAATATCACGACGCGTTAAATAACTTTAAACCTAATGAAAGCGTGGTACATGTAGTTATCAACATCTAGCATCAGATTTTTAACAAAGCGGAAATGAATCTATTATATCTATTTTATTAATAGCATACTCAACCATACAATTATAACAAACGACACATTAAGAATAGAGATTAACACACTAGCAGTTAAAATTAACAATTTAAAAAAAGGTTACAGGAACACATCCCGTGACCTTAATAGTTTATGGTAATGCCTGATCAGACCACCATAGAAAACGGACAGCCCTTTGATCCTGATCTTTCGTGCATATGGACAAAGAAACCCTTGAAGATTTTTCCATAGGATATATATACAGTTTGCCTGTGGGATAATGTGGGTCATAGGATTTTGTTTTCCTGAAGGATTGTGTTGTCCATGAGATGAAGTTTGCCTGTAGGACATACTAGGCTTAGATTTAGATATAGTCGATGGTCTGATTTTTTTTTTTTTTTTTTTCTTTTCTTTTTTTTTTCTCTCTTTTTTTGATAATGAAGCTTTTTGGTGTTAATAATGGTGGGGGGTACGGCACTATACTATTTTCTTTGTATTCCATGTCGGTACAAAAATATGAGCATTCTTGCAATACAGCAAATCAAGAGTGATATGTAAGCTATTCATATTATTTATGCTAAAAATATTTGTAGGGGATACTAACTAAACGTTCCCGTGAACGTCAGGAATGTAAACTAATTCTCGAATCGAGATTGAGAAAAGCAATACGTTATTCGATATTTTAAGGGGCTTGTGAACTTGGCTGCAAATGAATAATAAACACTGATAACAATATAGACATCAAATAAAGATAAACTTAATTCTTTGGGTCTCTTTGTCAATAGATCAATCATTTTCTCCATTTCTTAAGATATTCCTTGCTGTATAGAAATATG
>NC_061823.1:38367668-38370168 GCF_019202785.1 Penaeus chinensis
ACAGGAGGGAATCTAACTTCTGTTTTGACCCAAAGAACTGCTTTCTGTTGATCGAGATACAAATGGTGTCTATGAGCCGCGTGGAATCCCTTTCTGATGATTCGAATTGAAATGCTGTTGAAAACCACAATATATCTTTCATTATATCAAGAGTGGGAAGGTCTGCTGGACACAAAGATGATTATTTTCTCTTGCGCAGAATAGATTTTTCATTTTCTTACAAAGAAGTTTCTTTTAATATCTCGCGATTTCTGTAACTTAGAAAGATTCGTTTTAAGCTTGTTTGTCTTTTTTCCAACTGTCTTCTTGAACAACACAAGGCATAATCAGTCGCGCAGAAGAGAATTCTGTTCTTTTACACACAAGGAATCCCAGTCACACGGTCTCTGGGTCT
Source organism: Penaeus chinensis (assembly GCF_019202785.1). Classification (NCBI taxonomy): domain Eukaryota; kingdom Metazoa; phylum Arthropoda; class Malacostraca; order Decapoda; family Penaeidae; genus Penaeus; species Penaeus chinensis. Next base: position 38,368,063 of record NC_061823.1, read on the forward strand.
CTCTGTCATTCGCTCTTTCGGTCTGCCGGTCGAACTGCACTCCAGCGACCACCGTGTCCTCTCCTTGCTGGAACTAAAGGCTCTTGACCGATGTGTTCAGTCAGGCAACTTTATAATGAGCGTGCATGTGATCGGAGAGCGATTACATGCTGGCTATTAGAGTACCGTTTTTTGCTGATTCGCCGATTCAACTCATCTGTTGGTTGTTATGGAAACGAAGCTGGGTTAGGTACGTGTGTTTGTTGATGTGTACGTGAATCTGTGTTAAGTAATAATGGTATGAAGTGTAATTATTAATTTTACCATTATTTATTATTGCAGTTAGATATAATGTTATTCTTATATCATTGCCAATATATTTATTACTACGATGGTGCTTATCAGTATTATCATTATTATAGAATGCTTAGTAATTATCACAGCCTCTAGACAAATGCATTATTTTTCTTTTCTTTTTACTTTGCATACAACTAGTGAACTTATCTCAACCCGTGAACAAAGAGCCTCTTGCTTATCTGCCCTCCTGGAACTTCGAAACCTGCCGATTGTGTTGTCAATAATCCCACTTGAGTACAGATCACTGCAACATTTCCATGCCTGTTAATGACCTCATTCCTCCTGCTTCTGGCCGAAAGCACTTTGTTAACGATAGAAGACGGTGCTATTTTAAAGAATACACTAATAATAAGTCTTGAAGATCTTATTGCCTGCGATAAGCGCATGACACATTAGACATTATCGTCTTTGTTAAGTCACGATGGAAATAACTTTCGAGGGTTTAATGGTTATATCCAAACGCCGGCACAATACTGAGTTTCCTTGAATACCATTTAAATCAGTTTTAGTCATAAAGTGAGATGTAATTCCTGTCGATGGATGAGGTGTAGATTTATCGACGTAGATTCATCCGAAATCTTCTGCAGTTCGGGGTTGCACTTGCAGACGATTTCTTCAGCGTTGTTTGCAGAAGGACTTCCTTGGAGCTTACATCTTAGAAAAAGAAATAATCCTAATTGCAAAACAACATAATGTCCATCTTACCGTCTGTCCTGGTTATGGAGAGGTGTAGTTGTCTTCTTTTAATTATTTATGTTTTTTTATCAGCTGTTACTCTGTTCAGACATGGTTTCAAATTGTCTCATTTTCTTCGATAAATTATCACTGCTTCAGTTTCTGTTCTGTTCAAGTACAAATCGTGTCACACGACACTCGTACACTTCAGGTCCGTAACCAGGCGATTAGGCCACGCTAGTAACGCTTACATGTATACATCTTACATGTGTGGATATTAGCCCCTTACAAATTGGTTGTTTTAACATCATAGTTATCGGTGAAATAACTTTCGAAGATCCGATTTTTTTTTTTTTTTTTATCAAGGATATTCTATCGTTTTACAATCCCCATTTCCTTCGCCTACCCTTTCCTCAAGTTTTCACTAGACTTTCATTGTTAATATTTGGCAGTTTCCCTACTGAGAGGTTGTCTTTATGATATCACTAAAAAAGATAAGCCTTTCTACTGTTGGAAGCAATTAGTCTACTTGAAGAACTGATGAGAATAAAAAGATATTACGTATCTGACCGTAGAGTCCTTTATCTTTCAGCCTGGGCCATTTAAATTCGAATGATTGAAGTCTGCAATCAACTGGCTGACTGACAATGTATACATATACATCCAAGATACTGCACCTATCCATCTCGTATCTAATACCCTCGTAACACCTTCCAATATGCACCTAAATTGCTGATCTATCCTCCTCGAATCCATCGCTTCATAAACTACCCACATACATCCTTGGAAATCAGAAGTAAAAGATCTTACGAGAAAGAACGATTCTTCAAGTCCAGCTGCCCAATACAACAAGCTAAACTCAAGGCAAAAATCTCCCCCTTACACCAGCGAACCGTAAAGAAAGAGCGAAGTTTAGGACAGGCAAGACACCTCGATTGACAAGCCAGGTCGCCATGATCAAAATATCAACGCACGACATTTACTCGCCCTCAAACCTCGAGCTAAATTACAAGCCATCAGATTCTGGTCTCGCGGAGCCGATAGAACTAGGTGATCTGCCATTAAACTTGTGCTATTGGCAACACCTTCCATCAA
>NC_061823.1:38390168-38392668 GCF_019202785.1 Penaeus chinensis
TGTGCCCTTTTAGATAATTTTTTAAATGGCTGTTTTTGGAAAAATAAAAGAAAGTTGTTAGGGGTGTTCAGGAAAAATTTTTATTTTTCCCAAAATTTAAAATTTTTTTTTTAAGTTTGTAAATTGAAATGGGAAATGAGTTAAACTGTGGTGGAACACTCTCAATTTTATATATAATTATATATATAAAAAATATATATATATATAATGGGGTGTGGTGTGTGTGTAAGTGTGTTGTGTTGTGGGGTGTGTGTGTGTGTGTATGTTGGTGTTTGAGGGGTTTGAATATATAAAATATACCTCGAACCATTGAGGGTTGGGAAATCCAGTGCTCTAAAAACCCCTGGGGTCATCGCGGCATGGGGGTGTATATATATTCATACCACCCAAAAACCCAAACACAAAACCCACACACACAACACATAAAATACCCACAACAAAAAAAACAAACACAAAAATAAACACAAACCAAACACGCGATGGTCCCGTGGTTTGAGCCTGGACTTTCCCAAACCCCCTCCCCCCACCCCCCCCGCATCATATATATATATAATTTTTATTTTTATATAAAATATACATATATGGGATCAAATAAAAACACACACACACACACACAAAAACATACCAACATGCATATATATATATATATTAAAAATATATATATATATATACAAAATATGCATACAAAACACATGTGTGTGTGGTGTGTGTGTGTGTGTGTGTGTGTGTGTGTGTGTGTGTGTGTGTGTTTGTGAGTGTATTTTTTATATATTATTATTATTATTATTATTATTATAATTATTATTTATGACCAGGGCCAGAAGCCCAAGGCTACTATAGTGGTTATATTCTGTAAAACAAGAACTCTAAAGATTGATAGACTTTCATAACATGAAACTAAAGATGAATTACAATATTCTTTGATGCTAAATATAAGTCCAATTCAACAATCTGTTCAACTTTCCCCAAACTAGTTTTGTGTGTGTGTGTGTGTTGTGTGTGTGTGTGTGTGTGTGTGTGTGTGTGTGGTGTGTGTGTGTGTGTGTGTGTGTGTGTGTGTGTGTGCATGCATGCAGGCATGTGTATGTGCATGTACACATGCCTAAGCCAATGATGACATGGAAAGTAATTTACCACAGTGATTTTGTACACTAAAATTCATAACAAGAGACATGGTATTCCATACAGGTTTGGGGTTCCTTTGAAGCCCAGAGTAATCAGGCCACCATTAGTAAAACACCTTCGAAAGTGGGCCAAAGGCCGGAGACAGAGACAGCCGGACACATTGCCTTTCCAGTTCATGGACCAGCGGGAAAGGTAGGAAAACAGATTCACACAATTCCTATGTTTTTCTTTTTCAGTATGAATTAGGAGATGCTGACTTTTTTCTTTCCTTATTTTTATATTGGGCGAAGTGTGTCAGTACTTGGGTGTATATGATTGGATCACTTATTTAAAACTTGGTGAATGTCTTCAGTATTTCTGATAAAGAATATATTGTGGGATGCTTTCATAGCAAACACAGAAACTAGATAACCAACAGTTTGAGATTGATAAATATGCTTAAAATAACATTTAAGATGTAAAAGGAATGGTCAGCTTAGAAAATTTGATAAACCAGAAAATTCTGAAAAGATGAGAAGAGAACAAGGTAATATTAACTGTGAAAATACTGATTGGTTATGCTTGATATGGTATTGAAATTTGTCTTCAGTTAAGGAAAACGAATTTGACATGTTGGTGGTTTATTGGGCTGCATTTAAAGTGAAATTTGCATACCCAAATGGCCAACGTGTCTGAATAAATATAGGTATAAATGTCCAGAATGCCTAATTGAATAGCCAGTAATTGCCAACCTTTTCAAATAAATCTTTGCCATAAAAAGAGTATAATCACCATCAAGGCTATCCTGGTTACGTTATTCATTAGCAAATACATTTCTCTGGAGTTTAATTGACATTCAGATCTTGTTTATTATATCAAAGGTTATGAATGAATATCTTTGCAGCAGATCTAGTCAAAACAAATACAGTTCTTATGCTGTGAAGATGTTCATTTTTATTCGCAACTCCTTTCTACATTTCTGCATCGTCTTAATCTGGTATTTGTTCAAAGAGTGGTAGTCTATCTTTTCCTCTGCTGCACCCAGTTTTCTGTCTTTTTCATTTTCTTTCTGCTAATCACAAGGGCTAGGTTTCAGTATCCTTTTTATTACACAATTTAGTTACATAGATATATGATGAAAGATACTATAATCTCTGTCATTTAGTGTATTTTCGTTTCTGGCTCTGTGTGGGGTGGAATCCGACTTGTATTACTCTTATTCTTAGGATTGGGGATATGTTTTCAAGTAATTAGCAATTGTTTGTAACACTATACTTCCCCTGTATTGCTGGAAGAAGCATAGTCAAAGTGTCGCTAGTCATAACTGGTGTGGTAGGTACCTATGAATCCCGTTTCAGAAAGAATTAAATGTACTTGATTCAGCGGCCCAGAAATT
>NC_061823.1:38420168-38430168 GCF_019202785.1 Penaeus chinensis
TATGTATATATATACGTTCATACATATATATGTATATATATGGACAGTTAATATAGATGTATAAACATATATATGTGTATATATATATATATATATATTAACTATGTATGTATATATACATGTATGGTATATATACATACTTATATAATATACATATATATATACATATATAATGTGTGTGTGTATATATATATATATATATTTGTGTATATATAAGTATATATATATATATATATATATATATATATATATATATACATAAATATATTTGTGTATGTATATATATGTATATGTATATGTGTATACATACACATATATAATATATGTGTATACATATATATACGTATATATACATACATATATGTATATACGTATATTTATGCATATATATACACATTTATATACGTATATATACATATATGTACATATTTGTATGCATGTATATACATGTGTGCACATATACACATGCACATATATGTTCATATGTATACAGATAAACATACATATATGTATACACATATATATATATGCATATATAGTATATATGTATGTATATATATGTATATATACATATACATATGTGTCTGTGTTTCTATGTACATATATACATGTGTGTGTATATGTATATATATATGTGTATGTGTATGTTCATATACATATATGTACGTATGTATGTATACATATATGTGTGTATATAGAGACGCAGAGAGAAAACCGGAGCAAAAAAAATCATAATCTAAGCATATTTACACACATTTACAAGCGAAGAGCTGTCAATGCCAATCTTGATCAATCACCTCGAGGAGGGATTGAGGAGGAGGAGGAGGAAGAGGAAGGTAGAAAGCAAGCAAGCAAGGAAAGATGGAGGAGGAAAAAAAAAGAGGAGGAGGAGCCAAAAATAGAGCCTTAAAACAATGGCGTGTCGGGAGCGAGTCCAGGGTCAGACCACGCGAGGAGGAGGAGGAGGAAGATAAGAAGAAGGGGGGAGAAGGAAGAAGGAGGAGGAGGAAGAAGCAGGAAGAAGGAAGAGTAGGAGAAGAAGAAGAAGCAGGACGGAGAAGGAGGAGGAAGGAGATAAAGAAGGTGGAAGAAGGAGGAGGAGGAAGGAGAAAAAGAAGGTGGAAGGAGAAAAAGAAGGTGGACGAAGAAAAAAAGGTGGACGAAGAAGAAGAAAAAGAAGAAGAAAACGAAAAAGAAGAAAAAAAAGGAAAAGAAAAAGAAAAAGGAAAAAAGCAGCGCGCTCCCCCGTGAGTGCCGCCGCCTCCCGGGAACGCGGCGGCGGCGGCTAGTCATCATCGTGTTATAATTCCGCTTGTGATTCGTCCGTCCGTTTACACGTCACGCTCACTCTTTACGCCTGGAGTCATATTGCGAGTGACTGCGGACTCTAAGTTCGTGTGTTTTCGTGTAAAATGGGGTGATAATTTATATATATATACATATATACATATATATATATATATATATATATATATATATATATATATATATATAAATATTAAAGAGTGAAGCGCATCGTGTGACGAATCTCTTGAGAATCTTAATTCGGCTCCATTATTATCATTTAAATTTGAATCTGCGCCAGTGAGAGATCGCAGTCCTATTCGCTTTTCTTGTTAATATTGTAAAAAAAAAAAAAAAAAAAAAAAAAATAGTAATAATAGAATAAAAAATAGATAAATAATTTTAAAGATATGAGTATGAATTTTCACGATTTCTAGGAGTTGAGGAAGCATGAATGAGCTGAAATACTGTGACGTTTCAGAACTTTTTCGTTTTCCTTTTTCATTCGATGATTGGTAAAATCCGTGAAATCGATGGAGAGTTTTTAAGCCGTCTAGTTTGCCGCAGTTCCTTCCTAATCAGACAGCGGTTCTCACACTTAGACCTGCTTATCCAAATATCTAAACCGACTGAATTTTGAACAGAGGCCGTCGTACTTAGGTCTACGAAGCCAAACATCCATACTGACTCGAGCAGAAGCCGTCATATTTGGATCTACCAATTTAAAGACCCACACTGACTCCAGCAAAGGTCCTCCTCGACGGCCCTTCGCTGTTCTTGTAATGATATTGGTATTTGATGATATGTATAAAATTCGTTATGATAATGATTTGGTTTACTCCATTCCTTTCAATGATTATTCCTATTTGGTGTGGCGCGAAGTCTGTTTAGTTTTGCTTCTAAAGTACCCTCTGTGTGCAAGGAATAGCATGGGTTACCACCCACTGGTAGTGCGGGAATTAAGCGCGGGTCAGCAAGATTGCTAGAGTGCTACCGTTGCGCCGCACAGCACAATATATATATATATATATATATATATATTTTCTTCTTCTTCTTCGACCCCCAAGAGTAGCCGGGGTTGACATAAGTTAAGAGAGAACCCACCGTTTCGCCGCGAACTAAGGAGAAAACCTAAACAGATGTGGCGAACGTCATTGACACTTGGAAAGTAGGTTTGTAGTTTAATGGGGGAGGGTATTAATGAAGGTTTTCTTTATGACGGACTCTACCCTGTTCGATTTCTTGTACTTATTTTTTAGCCGTAACCGCGAACTCTCACTCGCACTTTCACTCACTCACTCTCACTCTCTATAAAGCACACACAGGCGTTCGTGCAAACTAGATAGCGAGAGGAGTACCCCGTTTCCTCTATAATTACCGATATTAGTAACATGCTAAGAAATGAAATGTACTTCCTTCAGTTACTCGTATTATGCAGATCGAGAAAGTGCGTGGCGTCTAAGTCGTAGAAATCAAGAAAAAAACTTTATTTTTTTTATTTATTTTTTTTTTTCGTTTTTAATAGCGAGCTTCATATTTTATCGCCAGTCATTGGCGCGGCGTGCGGATATGTTTCACTGCTCATTTTGTTTGAAAGTTTATTCTCATTACATTTATTATCTCTCGCTTTCTCTTTATTTCTCTCTCGCTCGCTCTCTTTCTTTTCTCTCTCTCTCTCTCTCTCTCTCTCTCTCTCTCTCTCTCTCTCTCTCTCTCTCTCTCTCTCTCTCTCTCTCTCTCTCTCTCTCTCTTCCTCTCTCTCTCTCTCTCTCTCTCTCTCTCTCTCTCTCTCTCTCTCTCTCTCTCTCTCTCTCTCTCTCTCTCTCTCTCTCTCTCTCTCTCTCTCTCTCTCTCTCTCTCTCTCTCTCTCTCTCTCTCTCTTTCTGTCTTTCTTTTCTCTCTCCCTTTTTATCTATCCATCTCTCTGTCTATCTATCTGTCTATCTATATATCTATCTTCCTCCCTCTTCCCCCTCCTTCCCTCTCTCTCCATTTTTTCAGTTATTAGCTAGTATGTATTCATTATATCCCCGACAACATAAACCCGTTTCAGTGTTTCAGTATAAGCCAAGTACCAGGTAAATACCAGGCAAATACCAGGACGTAGATACCCGCGATCTGAATACCAGACACCCCCCAAAAATTCGCCGTTAAATTCCTCGCCTCTTTCACTGTCACCTCGTCACTCATGTCAACTATTCCGCCCGTCTGTAATTGGTTCGTCTGAATGAGGAGGCCCAGTTCTTGCAGACACTCTCGTTATGCAAGGAAAGGATGTGTGCACTGCATGTGACTAGGCTTACTATTATTACCGCTTTGAGCCATGGTTTTGGCCTTCATTGGAGTCAAGTCATCAGTCATTGCTTTTATATTGTGATGGAATATTGTTAATTTTTTTTATTCTTTCGTGATTTGGGACATATGTAATTAGTGTGTAAAGTTGAAGTGAAGTGTATACGTTGTTATGGTTGGTAAAGAGGTTAGAGACGTATTAATCCGAAGTCTAGGCTCCATCGCATTCGCATGGTTTGCGGTAATGGGGCGACGATGCATGGGGGTAAAAAATACGAGTGGGTTTGGTTTCGTCTTCGGGAATTGTACGAAGAGTAACTTTTGTTTTCTTTTCTTTTCTTTCTTTCTTTCTTTGGGGGGTGGGTAGGGGTAGAGGGGAAGTTAGAGGATGGTGGGTGGAGTGTGGTTTGCAAGTTGAGGGAAAGGTAGTTTGAGGTCGTTTGTCTTTTCCTATTTTTTCCAGGTAATTGCTTTAGTTGATTATGTGAAAAGGAGGGAGATACTCGTGTGATTGTGTCTATCTGTGTGTGCGTGTGTGTGTGTGCGTACATACGTTCGTGTGCGTGCGTGCATGATCTGTAAGTATGTAACAAATATCTGACTGAAATATCGAGGAGAGTCCGCGTGACGTGCAGGCAACTATTCACGTCACAGATTACCCAGAAGGATATATTCCATTAGCGAGGACCGGCAGTAAGAAGGAATTAATCGTTTATATCTGTTCTTACATTAAGATTATCACGCATACACTGGCATGCTTGCACCAGGAATCGCACGCGCATACACACTCAGGCACGGACGTGTGTACTTACAAACACGTATACACATGTACACACAGACACATAGGTATACACGAACAGACTATCAGTTGCACACGCGAAAAAAAAAAATGTTTGCCTGTATTCTGAAGGACAAGAATGAATACAGTCGTGTAAATTAAAAATATATGGTTTTAAGAAATTAATTTAATTTGATTTTATATACACCAGTTTTGGTTAAAGAACAAAGCTAAATCGAAATTAAATTAGTATTTATATTAACCGTGAATGAAAACTAGAACGACTTTTGTTCAAAAGATGTAATAAAAAACACCGTTACAGTAATGCAAAGAACAAACGGACAAAAAAGATCTATAATAAAAAAAATAAACAAAAAATAAGATCGAGGTGTGTAAAGTAAAATGTTTATATATGTATGATTATTAGAGATAACCTTTTTAATATGAGGTGAATGCTGTGAATGAGATTGGATAATTGAGATGAATTTGATTTGAATGAATGAATGGAGAGGTTCTTGTGATGACCGGGATTTAATAGTTTCAAATAAAAGAATCAGTTCGGGGTCGGGTGTCTCTCTCTCTCTCTCTCTCTCTCTCTCTCTCTCTCTCTCTCTCTCTCTCTCTCTCTCTCTCTCTCTCTCTCTCACTCTCTCACTCTCTCTCTCTCTCTCTCTCTCTCTCTCTCTCTCTCTCCCCTTCCCTCTTCCCTCTCCCTCTTCCTCCCTCACTCCCTCCCTGCTTCCCTCCCTTCCTCCTTCCCTCTCTCCTATCCCCTTCTCTCCCTCCCCCCACCTCCCATTCTCCCTCCTTCATCCCCTCGCCCCGCCCCCTCGCCCCGCCCCCTCGCCCCGCCCCCTCGCCCCGCCCCCTCGCCCCGCCTCCAATCTCCCTCTTTGACTTTAATCTCTGAAAGACGATGACTCGTTACAGGATGACTGTCTCGGGGAAAATAGAAAAATGCCATGACAGTCACTACGAAGCGGTTATGACGGTGGCAGGTTAATTCATCCGATGATTGATGTTGTGGTATGGGGCGCGGGTGCATGCGGGCTCATGCGGGCTCGTGCGGGCGGGCGCGTGCATGCTGGTCAACATAGGGCCTTCATGTTGTGTCTTTATTGAGGGGCGTCGGGGCTCACGCGTGGCCTACTTACGTGGCCCTTCGTTGTTTATCTGTTTATGGAGGATGCTGTGACCTTCACAAATATTTTTTTCATGAGATAGGAGAGTCTTTGTCCGTGTTGCTTACGTGGTTTGTGTTTCGTGGTGAGTGACTCGAGGGTTTCACGTTTATTTAGGGTGATTAGTAATGATCCTACATACCTACATATAAAAATTCTACGTTCAGTAATTACATATGACAAATATGATTGTTTATGTGATGCTGCGTGACATTTCCATATATAGGATGCCGAGGGACGCAGTTATGTGACAAATATACATACAGTATTTGTGTTCATGTATGTGTTAGGTGGTAATGCATGTAACTATCCTGTATAAGGTTTATTTTACGCGAGGCTTTGATGGTTTTAGGTGAAGCTGTGTTGTATTTAGGGCACGTTGATTTTAGGCTGAGGCTATGTTGCATTTAGGTGAAGCGGTGTTGCATTCAGGTGAGGCCAAGATATCTATGACGGTGCATGAGCGATGATGTGATTGTTTTCCTATTCATGGTATGCTCGAAGTTACTGATCCAGACACATCAGATTAATCTGTCAAGGGAAAAGGCAATTTGCTTTTATAGCTTTATAGATACGAAAACGGATTATTAAACAATCATCTACGCGTATCACACACACACACACACACACACACACACACACACACACACACACACACACACACACACACACATATATATATATATATATATATATATATATATATATATACATATATATATATATATACACATACATATATACACACATATATGTACATATATATATATATATATATATATATATATATATGTATATACACATATATGTACATATATATATATATATATATATATATATATATATATATATATGTACATATATGTATATACACATGTATGTACATATATATATACATATATATAATATATATAATATATATAATATATAATATATTTATAATATATATCTATATAATATATAATATACATATATATATATGATATATATACTTATATATATATATATATATATTTATATATATATATATATATTAGTGGGTGGGTGTGTCTTAGTGTGTTCCTAGAACATATAAACAAATATATATACATATGCACTGTCTTCAGTGATGACCGCGTTTGACACGACAGGCCATCAGAACATATCGAGTAGCTACGCATGTGCGTCGTATTACCCTCACTGTAAGAATGATGCATTTGGGATGATGAAATGTCGTGGCGTGAAGGTGCATTGTGCGTGATGCTGTGTCGAGGCTTGGGACTGCATTTCCTGGAAGAAAAAAAGGATTTTCTCATTCGAAGCTCCATTTTTTTCCTCTTCCTTCCCTTCCTCCCCCTCCTCCCCTTCTCAACCCCTTTCCTCCTCTTTCTTTTCTTCTTCCTCCTCTTCCTCCTCTTGCTGGCCCTCCTCCACCTCTCCTAATCTCTCCTCTTTCTCTTCCTTCTCTTCCTATCCTTCTCCTCTTTCTTGTCTTCTTCCACTTCATCGTCTTGCTCACCCCCATCCAATCTCTCAATCTCTCCTCCTTCTCTTCCTGCTTCTCCTCATATTCCTCCTCTTGTTCCTCCTTCTCCTTGCACCTCCCTTCTTCCTCTTCCATCCTCCTCCTCCTCCTCCTCCATCACCCCCTACCTCCTACTCCTCCTCTCCCTCCTCCTCTTCTTCCTCCACTACCCCACCCACCCCTTCCTCCTCTTCCATCCCCCTCCATTCTCCTCCCCACCTCTCCCCCCTCCCCCCCCTTCCTCTCAAGTCGTCACGACCCCCGCCACCATTACGGGGATCACACAGCAGCTCCCAGTCCTTATGGTGATCAATATGGTGTCCCTCGCCCTCCGCACGCAACTCTTCACACGCGCGAGCTGGTCCGCCGACCCTCATCCGTCTTGCCTCTGCGCCACCTTTCTCGCACGCAGGTGTACGCACGCATGCACGCAACCACGCAGGCACGGACGCACGCGATTCCTTGTACGCGCTGATTCATGGCGTTTGGTGTACGTGTACTTGAGTGTTGCAGGGACGTGTGTGTGGGGGGGGGGGTGGGGGGGATATGTGTGTGTGTGTGTGTGTGTGTGTGTGTGTGTGTGTGTGTGTGTGTGTGTGTGTGTGTGCGTGTGTGTGTGTGTCTGTATGCATATGTAAGTATATGTATACATATATATGTTTATATGTGTGTGTGTGTGTGTGTATATATAATGTGCTTTTGAGTGTGTGTGTGTGTGTGTGTGTGTGTGTGTGTGTGTGTGTGTGTGTGTGTGTGTGTGTGTGCACGTATAATGATCCTCTCAAATTCGAAATATGCATTCTATAAACACTCGCCCTTAGGAGACATGAGAGAGCTGGGATGTCTGTGTGATGGAATCTTCGCAAGCTGTGTTGTGCACGGACAAGTACGTCCGCACGAACAAGCACAAATGCACGTGCAGATGTGCGTGTTTATTTGCATTCATTAATGCGTATGTGTTTGTTTGTTTACGTTTGTCTGTGAGTGAGTGTTTAAGTTGTACGTGTAAGTATGTATGTATGTATATTATATTCACACAAACATATACATACAGATGGATAGACAGATAGATAGATAGATCTACGCACACACACACTCGTGTGTGTGTGTGTGTGTGTGTGTGTGTGTGTGTGTGCATATATATGTACATAAATACATGCATAATTAAATGCAAAGTTGTGTATGTACATGTGTACGTACGCATGTATGTAGGTAGGCAGGTATACATGCATGCATGCACGCATGTCTGCATGTACATAAATAGAACACGGGGAAGTGTGTGGCGAGAGACATTGTTACGAGCGAATAAAATATGGCCGGAGGAGAAGGTTCATGCAGAGCCCGGAGTGCTTACCTTTTTACTACAGCGAGATTTGTGAATGTCACGACCGCACAAAGAAAGGGATTTGAAGCCCAAGGCCGGGGCTCGGAGGAAGTTGTGGACTGTGCTCTTTATTGTGCCTCTCCCCCCCCCCCCCCCTCCCTTTCTCCCTTCCTCCGTCTGGATTCTAGTCCCTCTCTCTTCCATCTTTCTTCACCGAGCTTTCTCGCTTTCCCCTCTTTGCCTCTCCTTCTCCCTTCCTCTCGTGTTCTCTCCCCCTCTCCCACCTCCCTCCCTCTCTACAATTTTCCCTTAAACTTCCCCTTCTCCCTCTGCCTTCCCTTCCTCTTATCCATTCGTCTCTCCTTCCCTTTCCCTTCTTCCTTCCTTCCCTCCTTCCTTCCTTCCTTCCTCTTATCCTTCCCTTCTTTCCTCCCTCTCCCTCTCTTCCTCCTTCCTCTTTTCCTTTCGTTCCCTCCTCCCTTTCCCTCTTCCCCTCCCTTATCATATCCATTCCTCCCTCCCTTTCCCTCTCTTTCTTTCCATCTCCCTCTCATTCCTCTTATCCCTGCCTCCCTCTCCCCCCTCCCCCTCGTTCCTCCTATCCACTCCTCCTCCTTTTTCTCCCTTTCCATTCTTCCCTCCCTCTCCCTCGTTCCTCCTATCCACTCCTCCTCCTTTTTCTCCCTTTCCATTCTTCCCTCCCTCCCCCTCCCCTCTCCCTCGTTCCTCCTATCCACTCCTTCCTCCTTTTTCTCCCTTTCCATTCTTCCCTCCATCTCTTCCCCCCCCCCCCCACCCACACACACCTCCCTCCCACTTAGGCAAAGGTCCTGTCTCATGTGTCATCATCACCGTAAGTGTTCCTGCAGTTACGCCGGGGAACTCAGGACCGCGACTGTTTGCCAACCTATGTATAGCTTTTTTGCTTTGTTTTGTATAGTTAGACTCGCTGTTGTTTTGTTTTGTATTTGCTCGGCTCGTGGTGTTTTTGTTGTTGTTTTTTGTTGTTGTTGTATTTACATTCATGGTAGCTTTGATTTGTATTTAGACTCGTGGTAGTTGTATTTACAGACGTGGCTAAAACGTTGGCGCAATGCAAGCGCTTTGAGATGGTGAAAGATGAGACTGTGGGTTCGGGTTTGAGTTTCAGTAGAAAGCGTGTGTATGGATGGTGAAGATCGTGTTTTGTCTCGGTTGGATGAAAGTTAATAAGGAAAAAAAACTGTTTCTCTTTATTGGTGGTTTAAGATAAGTCTTTAATGAGGTGGGTGAGGTCGACAGCCCACATTTTCATTAATAGTACTTTAATATTAATAGTTGTGTAGTAATGAGTGTCCGCTTCACCTCGGTTGACTCAAATGACACTTACATCAATTAACAAAAAAAATGATCTACAGTTAACATAACTCTTTGAAAAAAACAAAAGCATTCTACAGCGTATAATAGACATACACATAAAAAAAAAACACACACAGCCAACTCAGTTTCTAATAAACATAGACACACACACAAAAAAAAAAAAAACATTCATCCCTAGTTTCGAAAATCCCTGCCACTCGAGACCCAAGAAATGATGTTTTATTTCGGAAATGTCCCTGGCGATTTCGGAGATTCGAGGAACGGGCGGGCTCAGCGTA
>NC_061823.1:38435168-38442668 GCF_019202785.1 Penaeus chinensis
GAGGAGTATAGAATATATATAGAGAGAGGTATATTGAATATAGAGAGAGAGAAGTATATAGAATATAAAGAGAGGTATTCGGTGATAAATAAGCAGCGATTTTATCCGTGTGTCGCTTCGTGTTTCAAGGTCGCCAATCTGCTGGTTTTCCCGAGGCGTGGAATGCCAGAAGCCCAGAATGTTGATTGAATGCCAAACGTGGTCACAATGCCAGGGTGATGTCGCAGTCTTTGGGAGGGGGGGGGGGAGGAAGGGGAGAAAAAGAGGAAGAAATTATTGGGTTTATATTCTTTATAGCCGTGATGATATCAGAGGGCGGGGGGAGGGGGGAGGGGGGTAGTGTGATACCACTGTGACACCTACAGAGTAATGGCGACGAGAGAAAATAATAATAAAAAAAAGAATGGAGGGACGGAATCACGAAATGGATTAACTTGAATTTATGACCTTACTTAGGGAGTATTTTCCTGTTTTTTGTTTTTTGTTTTTTTGTTTTATTTTTTGTTTTTCGTGTGTGTGTCTTGTTCTTTTCCCCTTTCTGCTTTTGAGGATTACAGCGACACCTTGAGATGAATGGAAGGCGCATTCTCGGTGGGTGTTGTGAAGGGTAGTGGGTGGGGAGGGAGGGAGGGAGGGAGGGAGGAGGAGGGGGAGGAAGAAGAAGAAGAAGAAGAAGAAGAAGAAGAAGAAGAAGGAGGAGGAGGAGGAAGAAGAAGAAGAAGAAGAAGAAGAAGAAGAAGAAGAAGAAGAAGAAGAAGAAGGAGGAAGAAGAAGAAGAAGAAGAAGAAGAAGAAGAAGAAGAAGAAGAAGAAGAAGAAGAAGAAGAAGAAGAAGAAGAAGAAGAAGAAGAAGAAGAAGAAGAAGAAGAGGAAGTAGAAGAAAACGACGACGACGGGGGAGAAGGAAGGTGGGAGATGAGAAAGATAAAGAGCGAGAGAGAAAAGGAAGACAAAAAGAGAAAAGAAAGAACGAGAAAGAGAAATAAATGAAAGACAAAGAAACGAAAGAACGAGAAAGAGAAAAAAGGATGCCAAAGAGAGAGAGAGAGTGAGAGAGAGAGCGAGAGAGAGAGAGAGAGAGAGAGAGAGAGAGAGAGAGAGAGAGAGAGAGAGAGAGAGAGAGAGAGAGAGAGAGAGAGAGAGAGAGAGAGAAAGAGAAAGAGAAAGACAGAGCCCGAGACAAAAGGTGATCAGGCCCGAGCAACCGCCACCGCCGCCGCCGATTTTCCCGCCATTACCGGATCGCCTCCCTGCTGCTTATTTCCGCGTCGCGTTCCGTCGCCGCTGGGTGCCGCAATGATCACAGTCACAGCGGTAACTAACGAGGGCTGGGAATGATGGCGGGGGGGGAGGGGTAGAGGGGATAGGGGGAAGGGACAGGGGCAGGGGGTAGGGGTCGTGATGGAAGGGAGAGGGAAGGGGAGGTAGGGGAGGAGGAGGAGGAGGGGGGCATTCTCTGATTACGTCGCATTAGAGGTGTGGCATGCGTCTGCGATGTGGCATTAGAGGCATTACACCGGCGCTGACTCCGGCGTCTGGCGGATATGGCAGAACGGCGCTGCGGCATGTGCGTAGGGGTGGGGGTGGGGGTGGGGGGGGAGTGGTCGGCGTGACGTCGAAATTCATGAGGGAGAATGGTAGGTATTTCTCTCTCGGTCTTTCTTTCTTTTTCTCTTTATGTTTCTATCTCTTTTTCTGTCTCTCTCTGTATATATTATATATATATTTCTCTCTTTCTGTCTCCATCTCTCTTTCTCTCTCTCGCTTCCATGCATAAATAAATGTAGATAGATAAAGTTTTCATTGCTCACATTATAATCATTATGTAGGTCGACCTGAGGATGGCATCCAGGTGGATTCCGAAACTGTTGTCTCACTTTCAATAAATCTAGTTTTACATAGTGGGTTTTTCTACCATAGTATCAACACGGTAGAGTGTTTTCACCTTTCATTATGTAGTTGTAAACATTACCAACATCAGAGCCTACTAAGTACACTTAAATCCCAACCGACAGCATTTGACAATTATTTTCCCGCCGCGTGTCCTCCCGCGCGCGACGAAGCGAAGGCCGGCGAATACACACACGTAGATCACCCGACCTGCCTTCGTAAAAATTGGCCCATTTCCCTCCCGCCGTCCCCCCCCGCCCCCCTCCCCTCCGCCCGCACTTATTATTTATGTGTTTGCGTTTGTAATCACAAGGTAAACTCCGGCTGGGCAAACGTTACACACGTTTGAGATGAATTTGCTCTGGCCGCCTCCCTGCGCCGGGGGGTGGGAGTGCCGCTTGGAGGGCGGGCGGAGGGGGACCCAAGGGCTCGGGCGCTTCGTGGGAAAATGAAATATGTGTGTGTGTGTGTGTGTGTGTGTGTGTGTGTGTGTGTGTGTGTGTGTGTGTACATATATATGTATATGTATATATATATACTCCCTCCTCTCCCCTTTCCTTTCAGATCTGAAGATGGAATCCAGGATTTCGAACCTGTTGTCTCGATTTTAATAAATCTACATATATACATACATATATTCATATATATAATTATATATATATTTATGTATATATATAATTATATATGGGAATATATATCTGTATATTTGTGTGTGTGTATATATATACACACACATATATGTGACATATATGTATGCATACATATATATCGTATATATCTATGTATGTTTAAATTATGTATATACATATTTGTACGCACACACACACATACACACACACACACACACACACACACACACACACACACACACACACACACACACACAAGCACATACATGCATACACATACGTATATATGTTATGTACTCATACTTGAATATATGTGTTTGTCCGTCCATGTGTCTTCGTGTGTTTCTGTCTGTGTCTGTCTGTCTTCCCCCTCTTTTTTCTCACTGTGGGAAAAGGACTGTGTGTTTGTGGGAAAAAGACGGGGAAGACAGACAGAGAAATAAAGAGCGAAAGAACGAAACACAGAGAATGAGAAGGAAAGAAAATCAAAGGCAGCAGGAAAGATATATTTTTCTTGCGAAAGCAGGAAAACCCTTCCCTTAGATTTATTTTATAAGAATCCCGTTTCGTCTTTCTCCGCGAGCAAAAACGAAAATGGCCAGCTTGCACTCAGCCCGCCATTTCATGAATCAGACAAATATCTCACGCTGCTCGGCAAACGAAACATTTTTCTTCCTTTGTGCATTTGAACTTTTTTGGGACTTGTTTATCCGAGACTTATGGATATTTATACGTTTGCTGATTTTTTTGTTTATGTTTACGTTTATATTGGAAGTTTATCGACATAGCACACTGTGACGTCACCGCAATATTTTTTTTTGGTAGAGAAGAAACGTTTCCCTTGGCTTCATAAAAGGCTTATTATAGCATAGTCGTCCCGAGTAAACAGTGGTAAAGGAAGGTCAACGTATGGACACGACAGGTCACGGCAGGTCACGTCTGGTCAGGTCAGCAGTTACAGGTTGGAATTACTTACAGGGGAATCGATATACGAGAGAGTGCCCCCAGGAGGCGATGGAAGCCGCCTTCGCTAGTGGGAACTCGAGGTTAATGTTGTTATCATCATTATCATGTTTTTGTTATTGCGATTTATTTGTTATCATATTATTATTATTGTGGTTGATGTATTATTACTTATTGATATCATTGGTTGTTTTGTAATCATTGTTATCATTGTTAGTTGTTTTTATGTTCATTCATCATTATTCATCTCCTCTCCGTTCCTTCAACTGGTTCTCTCCTCTCCCATTCTTTCGCGTCTCTTGTTCTTTTGTCGCTGTCTTTGATTCCTCACTTTCTCTGCTGCTGCGCCAGTTAGCCTCCGTCTATGGTTAATAATACGATGCACATTTGGTAGCGAGTTGACATTTCGTGTTTATTGTGTTGAGATAATGATGACAATTACTGTCTGTACCTTGATGAGATGTTTGGTTGTGGGCCCCAATGTCTACATGGATATATGCATAGGGAAAGAAGGAGAGAGGGAGGAGGAGGGGGAAGGGGTGAGGGAGAGAAGGTGGGAAGGAGTGAGGGAGAGAAGGTGGGAGGGAGTGAGGGAGAGAAGGTGGGAGGGAGTGAGGGAGAGAAGGTGGGAGGGAGTGAGGGAGAGAAGGTGGGAGGGAGTGAGGGAGAGAAGGTGAGAGGGAGTGAGGGAGAGAAGGTGAGAGGGAGTGAGGGATAGAAGGTGGGAGGGAGTGAGGGAGAGAAGGTGGGAGGGAGTGAGGGAGAGAAGGTGGGAGGGAGTGAGGGAGAGAAGGTGAGAGGGAGTGAGGGAGAGAAGGTGGGAGGGAGTGAGGGAGAGAAGGTGAGAGGGAGTGAGGGAGAGAAGGTGAGAGGGAGTGAGGGAGAGAAGGTGGGAGGGAGTGAGGGAGAGAAGGTGGGATGGAGTGAGGGATAGAAGGTGGGAGGGAGTGAGGGAGAGAAGGTGAGAGGGAGTGAGGGAGAGAAGGTGGGAGGGAGTGAGGGAGAGAAGGTGGGAGGGAGTGAGGGAGAGAAGGTGGGAAGGAGTGAGGGAGAGAAGGTGGGAGGGAGTGAGGGATAGAAGGTGGGAGGGAGTGAGGGAGATAAGGTGGGAGGGAGTGAGGGAGAGAAGGTGAGAGGGAGTGAGGGAGAGAAGGTGGGAGGGAGTGAGGGAGAGAAGGTGGGAGGGAGTGAGGGAGAGAAGGTGGGAGGGAGTGAGGGAGAGAAGGTGGGAGGGAGTGAGGGAGAGAAGGTGGGAAGGAGTGAGGGAGAGAAGGTGGGAGGGAGTGAGGGAGAGAAGGTGGGAGGGAGTGAGGGAGAGAGAGAGAAAGAGAAAGAGAGAGAGACAGAGAGAGTAGAAGAACAGAGAGAAACAAAGGGGAAGAGACATGAAGAGAGGAAAGAGAAAGAGAGCAAGAAATTTCCTAGGCGTTCCTCTCCTCCCTTTCCTCCACCATTGGGGTGGGGAGGGGGTGGGCTACTCTGGAGTCCCGAATCCCTTCCCCTTCTCCCCCACGCCCACCCTCACACCCTCCCCTCCTCCCCTCCCTCCCCTAGCTGATTGCTAAATCAACATGTGTTAACGTTTCGCAAATGTTATCAACCATAGTTATTGTTTCGAAAGTCCGACACAAATTATACTAATTTTCCCAAATCACACAGATATCGATTGCTCTGATGCTGGAAAATTGCAGCCTCATTATGCTGATTAGTTGCAGTGTTGTTTATATATTATTAAACGTGTTATGCATGGTGTGTTATGGTGTTATGCCTGTTCTTCACTGTGCTAGGAGGAATGGGATTCTCTGTTCAGGTTTGTTCTACGCGAGATCAGGAGAGAATATGGAAAGAGAGAAGAGGGAAAGGTGAAGAAAGGGAGAATTACGAATGGAAGGAAAAGGGAATTCGTGAATGGAGAGATGATTCGATTTAGGATTGAGAGAGAGAATTAAATTTGCGAAGGAAAGGAGACTCAAAGACACGAAGGAAGGGAAGATAAACATTTCGATTGTAGATAAAGTTGGAAAGTGTGAATGGAACCGAATTTGTGAATGAAGAATAGGAGATGTATGAGTCGGAAGTATGCATTGATGAATGGAGTATTTAAATGAATGGATTGGAAATGTGTACTTCAGTTCCCCCTCTTCCTCTCTCTCTGCTAAGCATAATGGTGTTGTTTATTTTTAGGTGATTATTAATGACAGAAACGAGATTTTATCACTTAAGAATACAATACAAGACTACAGCATCCTTAAGTATACATACAAGTAAACATACACACACTGACACTCACACTGCTTGTACGGCCGTTGTACCTGAACAGTCATTTTTGTACAGCTGGTCGCTCGATGTTGAGAGAATGATCATATTAACAGATTATTAAAATGTTTGTAGCTGGAAATGCGACTGTTGAGAAGATTATGATATCAACAGTATTTTATTAAATTGTCTATGGCTGGAAATACGATTACTGAGAAAATTATCATATCAACAGTATATTATAAAAATGTTTATGGGTAAAAAATACGGTTATTGACTAGTTTGGGTTCAAAATAATAGAGAAGTGAGTGGCGAGTTAGGATTGGATATTTTGAGGCCATTTTATAAGAGAAAAAAATATTGACGTCATTATCATAATTGTTTTTTTTTTTTTTTTTTTTTTTTTTGGGGGGGGGGGGCAGCTCTTAGCGTTTATGGTGATGGTCATGTCACTTCCGTCGTGTGTTGATGCTGTTTTGTTTTTGTGCGTGTTTTGGTGATATTATATTTTCCGTGTTGGATATTATGTCTGTTGTGATGACCGCAGTTTCCGCTGTCCTTATTATCGTTTATGAGAATGATGATGGGAATGATAATGGTGGTTAGTTGGTTTGTAGAAGAAATATATTTTGTTTGTTTATGTATTTGTATGAAATGGAAAGCGTTTTGGCGATTCGTTGGAAAAAAGGTCAACGCGAGAAAGCTTAGGAGATTGATTGTTCTGTAAGTAAAAACAAAGGCGTATGGAAATGAAGGGCGATTCTCATTACTTTATTCAGTGACTATATACATGCTTTCAGAAAAATAGGGCAAGCGGACAGACCAAATGTTATGATTGCACCTGGAACGCGGCTCATAATTTTTATGTGCTGGTTGATAGGCACTGAAATCCATCATCGAGTTTCCGTAAGACTGAAGAGACAGTTTTGCCCAATTTCGTCTAAAAGGCACTTTTATTTCGTCAATATCAAACTAACTTCTTTCCTTAACCCATTCGCCCAGGATTTATGTTCTGTCTCCTGTGGTTTTTGGTGAATTTTGTTACATTCAGAAGGCTCCACATGTGCTCAGCCGGCAAGGAGTCTATCAATAGGCCCTTGTGACTGATCCTGATTTCCCCATTCCTTGAATTGGCGGGAAAATTAATACCATTGCTAATGATACTGTTATTATTGTTATTGATGTTATGATTATTAATTTGTCATTTAAATATTTTAGACATTGGAATGATACAAAAGACCCTTTCCTAAAGTGAAAGAAAATGGTTAAACAGGTGAGATAGGTAGTTTCTAATAACTGGTGATAACTTGTAGAGCCATCTATGTGTTAATACAATAAATAAACGTGTATTACAGTGGGCATGGCATGTATTCTTGCCACATGAGGCGAATGGGTTGATATCAGCTTTGATCTCCCCAATGTCAAAATAACTTTTTTTTTTCCTTAGTATCAACTATAAGGCACCTTTGGCATAAGGAAGAACGATAGAGGTGCCCTGTACACGTGTCAGTTTTCACCGGATAAGAGGTCAGAATACTTTATTGCGATATAGCTATTACTACGCACGGCAACGTCGAGCGAAATCACATCCGCAATGAGCTTTAGGGAAGGGAATCGGACGTGGCTCTGCGTAGATTTCCTGTCATGCGTGTTTAATCCTTGTTCCTCCCTTCGTCCGCAAGCATTAGTGGACAGATGGTCATATTGTTCCTTCGATGTATGGGCGCTGTTTCTTGGGGAAAGCGGCCGTCATTTGTGGATTT
>NC_061823.1:38447668-38452668 GCF_019202785.1 Penaeus chinensis
AAAGTCCGAACAAGCGGCTGTAACTGTTTGTGCGGCGGAAGGGGCGTACACAGCATGCGGAGCCTCGCGTATACAAAGTCGTCATAGACCTAAATAGGGTGTGTGTGTTAGGGGGGGAGGGGGGAGGTGGGGTGGGGAGGTGTGTGTGTGTGTTGACTTCTGGGTCCTCATGCGAGTTTCGTTTCAGTCAGGAGTAGACGATCTTTTTGTGCTTAGGTTTTGTTCGTTGTGTGGTTTTTTTTTTTCTTTCTTTCTTTCTCTCTACCTCTTCCTCTGTTTGTATCGTTTTCTCGTTTTCTTTTTCCATGTCTGGCTCTCTTTATCTTCTCTCTCTTCTCTTTATCTCTCTCTCCCTCCCTCCCTTCCTCTCTCTCTCTCTCTCTCTCTCTCTCTCTCTCTTCTTCTTCTTCTTCTTCTTTCCCTCTCCCCCCTCTCCTTCCCGATCTCCCTACCTCTTTCTTTCTCCTCATCCGCTCCCTTGCTGTTAATCCATCTTTATTTCCGTCATCCTTCTCCTCCTTATCCCCTCTCCCCTCCTCTTCCTCCTTCACCTCCTCTTCTTCCACTTCCTCTATTTCTCTCTTCCTCGCCCTCCCCCAGCTCCTTTCCCTCCCTTTCTCTTCCTTCTCCTTCCCTTCTCCCTTTCGCTTCCCATCCCATCCCTTTTTCCTCCCTTCCCTTCCTCTTCTTTCCCCTCCCTTCCCCTCCCCCCCTTCCCTGCTCTTCTCTCCCTTTCCCCTCCTTTCCCTTCCCTCCCCCTTCCTCTTCTTCCCCTCCCTCCCCTTCCTCTCCTTCCCTTTCCCTTCCTCTCCCTTTCCCTTCCCTCCACTTTCTCTTCTTCCTCCTCCCTTCCCTTCTCCCTTCCCCTCCCCTCCCTTCCCTGCCTTCTCCCTCCCCTTCCCTTCCCTCCCCTTCCT
This sequence comes from Penaeus chinensis, assembly GCF_019202785.1. NCBI lineage: Eukaryota > Metazoa > Arthropoda > Malacostraca > Decapoda > Penaeidae > Penaeus > Penaeus chinensis. The sequence goes on from NC_061823.1 coordinate 38,448,586, forward strand.
CCCCTCCCTCCCTCCCCTTCCCCTCCCTCCCTTTCCCCTCCCTCCCCTTCCCCTCCCTCCCCTTCCCCTCCCTCCCTTTCCCCTCCCTCCCTTTCCCCTCCCTCCCCTTCCCCTCCCTCCCCTTCCCCTCCCTCCCCTTCCCTTCCCTCCCCTTTCCCCTCCTCTCCCTTCCCTTCCCCAAACCGAGCTCGCCAAACAGCAACCCATAAGGTGCTGTGATGAGTCGCCCGAGAGGCCACGGAACGACACCCGCGCCGCCGCCACAGGTAATCGTGATACCTGGGATTATCTTGTTTATACGATGGGTCCCTCCGTCATGCGGCTCCGATCGCATTTATATTTAGTCGTAAAAGCATGCACGCAGCGGCCGGATAGAGGTTTGGTTTATTGGCGGGCCGCGCGCAATGCTTAATGGAATAAGCCTTATAATTATGGATAATAAAAAGGGAAATGCTTTTGCTGTGTTTTATGTCTTTATATTTTTTGGGTTTTGTTTTGTTTGTCTCTCTCGCTCTCTCTCTAGTGCTTTTATATTACTGCTCCCAAGAAGGTATATAAAAGCTCCTGACTGACTTCGTTACTCTGGGTCGCTCTCATGCTCTCCGCTTTTATTTCCCTCGAAAGACGTTATTATTCTTAAATACACCGATTCTCAAGTAGCTCAGGGAGGAAGGGGCCGGGGCGGGGGTTTTTCTCTTTGTGGGGCAGTATATGTATCATAACTGTATTTGGTTTTTGTTTTTGTTTTTGTTTTTTCTCTCTCGCCCCAGCTGGGACTCGTTTCTTAATATAGCCGGAAGCCATTACCCTTAATAGTCCCCACGACTCGGTTTTGACGCGCGACGGCCTTCACATAAATCAGTTATCACGCTACGCCCATCACGGCAGCGGGCACCGTGGCGGGAGGGTACAGAGCCTGGCACGTCGCTCGCCCTGACGCTGCCTTGGGGAGAGGCCGGGGGCTGAGGCCTCGCCGCAGAGTGGTTTCCTTTTCGTGTTTTGGGGGTTTGAGTGTGTACATGTGTATGTGTTTTGTGTGTATGTGTGTATGTCTGAATGTCTGATATGGATGATGTTTCAACACGGAAGAGTGTTTTACCATTCATGTATGTATGTATTTGTATATGCATATATATATATATATATATATATATATATATATATTGGCACAGACACGGTAATGTGTACACAAAGATGATAAAGGAAAACAGACACAGTAAGGAAATGAATATAAATCGTAACGTTTCGAACACTTCACGAGTTCCTCTTTAGACGAATAATAAACCGAAATGGATACAAGGAGAGAATGTTGAAGAAAAAAAATGTATTGTGTGTGTGTGTGTGTGTGTGTGTACATATATAAATGCATGCAAACATATCTTATAGTTCTACAGCTTTTATATTAGCGGCCATCATCCAAATGAAAATCTGCAGCTTAGTGTGAAAAGTGTAATGGCGTTTACTAATTTTGGTTATTATCTTTTTATTAGATCAACAGATTAACATTTTTTTCTACATCGGATTAGCAATTACGAAGCAGGAGCGTTTATACAGCAGTATTATCCAGCGTTAAAGCACGCGCCCAACTATCCAGTATGTTCTACTTATAAGTGTACGTGTGTGTGTTTGTATATATGTATGTGTGTATGGCTATATATGTATATGTGTGTGTGTGTGTATGTATATATATATATATATATATATATATATATATATATATAAATGAATGATTGTGTGTCTGCCTTTTTCTCATTTTCTTCAGTAAGTTATATACATTTCTAAACATACAGTACTTAAATTTGTTCGTGTACAAATTTTTAAGAAATGTTAGAGAAAGAAATCATTCGAGATCCGAGAACAAAGAATTCAATCGCGAGGCAAAAAAAAAATCGGCCCTAATTCAATCGCGATTATTTCCTGACAAACGTTTATTGCCGGAAGATTTAGCCGGACAAAAATCCCGACACCACGTCAGCCGCGTATGAACGTTTGGCCCGGAGGAAAAAACGTTCCCCGACACCCCGTTTTCCGCAGCGAAAAACCCTCCCTCGGGACGCGGTGCACAAGGGCTATATCTGTGACGAAGGGGCGCCCCTGGATAAGCCCTTTGAGCCCCCTGAAGGCCCCGCGATGGCATGTAAGTTAATCCCCGTCAGGAGCTCAGCGCTGCCACTCGCGCCCTCCTCCTCCGGCTCACATACCAGGCTATAAAATCGTCTTCATATAAACGTATCGTTGCCTCGCACACATGCACGCGCGCGGGGATGTGACGGTTATTTATTCTTTTTGTGTTGCGTGATATATGTGTGTATTGTTTTTATTGATATGTATATATATACATAGATGTATATATATGTATATATATATTATATATACACACACAAACATATATATATATTATATATATATATGTATGTATGTACGTATGTATGTATATATGCATGTATGTATATGTATATATATGTATACACATTTATACATATACATAAGTATACATATATATATACAAATATATAATATATACACACTTTACATGTATGCACACACACACACACACACACACACACACACACACACACACACACACACACACACACACACACACACACACACACACACACACACATGCACACGCACATGCACACGCACTTACACAAATATTATATATATATATATATATATATATATATATATATATGCATAAGTATATATATACATGTTTAAATGTATTTTTATTGTCTAATCTGTTTACAATTTTCTGGCTTCATAAATGTGTTCGTTGATATCTGTATTGGTTTGCAATAAATTATGTGGATGTCTACATATATGTGCTCCTAGTTACGTATATAGCAATATATATATATGCAGATACAGATACAAATACAGATATAGATGTATGTGTTTATATATATATATATGTGTGTGTATATATATATATATATATATATATATATATACACACACACACACACAATAAACCAAATGTTAGAATGTCATAAATGTTAAAATGATATTATAATCCCAACCGCCCCGAAGCACGCTATGTGATCCGTGTTGTGTACGAGGCCCTGACTGAGTCATACGCTGTGCTTTCTTCCCCGCGGTCGACTTACTTAAAGAAAAATTCGTGTCAGAACATTCTATTCCATTAATTGTATTGGTTCTTTTTATACGGATGGTCACAGGGTACAGTGATATATAATGGGCGGAAATAGTATCAGTTGCGTCCGTAGGAGAGTTACGAAATAAAGGTCACATCATTAGACGTTGGAGTACATTCCTGGGGTCTGTTTTGTGTGTGACCTGAAGTTATGGGGAAAGTTGCCCTCTGGTAGGGGTTTTTGAAGCATTCGGAAAGGCTCATTCACAGGAGCTTGATGCTTTTACGTATGTGTTTATGTTATTTGGAATCTGTATTCGGGATCGATAGCGTGTGTGTGTTTATCATTATTATTATTATAAATGTTATTGTTTCTGACTGTTATTATTATTATTGTTATTAATATTATTATTGGCATGATCATTAATGTTATAATTGCGTGTGCAGTTCTGTTTTCTGAACTTCTTCTTCCTCTATTTACTTTTAATACTATCGTCGTCATCATCATTGATATTAATATTATTGTTTTATTATTGTTATTGTTGTTATTATTATTATTATTATTATTATTATTATTATTAACATCACCTTCATAATTTTTTCTTCTTCGTCTTTGCTTTATTCTCCTCATTCACTTCCTTCATCATTGTCTTCGTCTTCTTTTTCTTCGTCGTGCCCATCTTCTGACATTTCTTCTTATTCTTCGTCTCTCTCCACTACCTTTTCTTCTTTTTCTTCTTCTTCTCCTCTTCCCCTCCTCCTCCTCCTCCTCCTCCTCCTCCTCCTCCTCCTCCTCCTCCTCCCGTGTCTTCTTTTATCTGTTCTCCTTCTCCTCCTTATTCTTCAAAGGTGAACAAATGTTATGCAGAACTTTTCTTGTCTTCTTTGTCTTTCCTTCAAAGTGAACAGTTGAGATTAAGATAAAAGATAATGATTCCTCGGAGCCAGGGACTTGGTGTAAATTCAATTGTTTGTTTATTAAG
>NC_061823.1:38458772-38464491 GCF_019202785.1 Penaeus chinensis
AAAAAATTTCACTGCACTGCTAATTTCGGACAAATAACAAGGCTAATGTTAAATAATGCAACGGGAACTCAACTCAACCAATAATTACCGTAAGAGCTTTTGTGAAGACGTACTCTTCTTCACACAATTACACGCGAATTTAATGGTAGCTTATTTCGCGCCAGTGTACACGCTTGGCGTATCTTTTGCCTCCTGTGACTTCGCAAATTAAATTTCGAATACTTATCCTACAAGAGTTGTATCTTAGCTGTTTGTTAATCTTTAAGGATAGCTCCAATTAAAATGTATTTGTTACTAATCCTTTAATTCTTGTACCATGGAATAAAATCGGATTTATCATACAGTCGATGTGGCAACAGAAGGAAAGCAGGATAAGTACAAAAACAACAACAATGATGAAGATTGATGATGTTGATGGTAATGATGATAATGATACTACCAATACTACTGCTACTGCTACTACATCTACTACTAATACTGATGATAATAATGATGAGAATAATAATATTAATAATAATAATGATAACAACAACAATAATAATAATAATAATAATAATAATAACAACAACAATAATAAAACAAAATAATATCAATCATGAAAATACTTATATTAATGATAGTAACAAGAATAAAGTTTACTAAAAAAAATAACATAAATCTACATACATATACACATACACACTATACGAGGACTATCTTGTACAACTCATCATTTCGGCAAGAAGTAAATGAAATATGGCCCGTGATACCGTAGACTTTACCACTCGGCGATCCATCCCCAATTCACTCGATGACGATTCAGTGTCAAACCCTCGGCAGGATTGTTCTTACCTAAAAACTAATCTACAATTCATGCAATAATTTTAAAACCTAAATATATAAAGTTCATTCACTAAATCTATGTAATACACACACACACACACACACACACACACACACACACACACACACACACACACACACACACACACACACACGCACGCACACACGCACGCACACACACACACACAAAAAAAAAAAACTGTACGACTCCAAAGCATACTCAGTGCCAATGCACCGCCAGGACGACCGCCCGGCCACCGGCGACCGCACATTAAAATTCCACCTATAAAGCGCCGCTAAGCCGGTCGCGTGTCGGCCTGAGCCAGCTAGCGTCTCGGAAGGAGCGGATGGTGTGGCACTGGGGGGGGGGGGGGGAGGGTCAGTGAAGGAGGGCATTCTGGGGGGGGGGGTTGGGTCACGCCGGGTCGAGTCTACTGGCCCTGCTCCTGGCGGACACGAGATCCGGCACTCACTGGCCTGTGCTTGGGGCATTTCGGGAAGGCATTTCGGGGCGGCAACCATCGCTGGGGATTACGTGCTTCTTTTCTTTTATTCTCTCTTTCCCTTTCTTTTCCTTGTCTCTCTCTTTATCTCGCGCTTTTCTTTCTCTCCTTTTCTATTTGTTTATATATTTTTTTGTCTGTCTGTCTTCTCTTTCTCCCCCTCCCCCTCCCCTCCTCCCTCTCTCCCCCCTCCTCTCTCTCTCTCTCTCTCTCTCTCTCTCTCTCTCTCTCTCTCTCTCTCTCTCTCTCTCTCTCTCTCTCTCTCTCTCTCTCCTTTTCCTCCTTTTTTTTTTACTTATTTTGTATGGTTAGAAACAAAAATATCGCGATTTTTCTTCACGAGTTCACGTTTTCCGAAAATCTTGAGAATACAAAACTGGAATTTCTTCCTTTGAAACCTTCCACGACATGAGCACAAATCTTTCAATCGTACATTTTGTTATATACAATTTTTTGAGTAAACGACTGTTATTTGTTTCAATTCACCAGTAAGCATCACACAGGAAGTAAAACAAAAAGATAAAGAAAGAAAGAAAGAAAGAAAGAAAGAAAGAATGAAAGAGAGAAAGAAGGAAGAGGAAAAAAACAACAACAAATGAATAAGGAAATAAAAGGAAATACACACAATGAAGAATAAATGACAAGCAATTACAAGAAAAGTGAAGCTGAAAAACAAACAAACAAACAAACAGTCAGTTAAATGAGCATGTAAATAAAAAGAAAAACATACGAAGATAAATAAACGACACATAATTCAGTCGAAAACTGAACCTCCGAATCAAATAAGAATAACAAACAAGAAAAAACAATAACTTTCTTTACTTCCACTAAAATACTCCTAAAAAATAAATCCCTCAAAAAAAAAAAAAAAAAAAAAAAACTCATCCTCCACAAAATAATAGAAAAATAAAAACGTAAAAAAAATCCAGTAAATCCTCGTCCATTCTCTTTGCAAAACGTATTGCATGACTAAAAGGAGTAACGGGAAGATACGCAGCCATTCATATCCTTCTCATTCGTATGATCAACGTGTATTTACGGCCGTGGAAGTGTCCTTGCCTCCCATCTCGTCTTCCACTCGCGCACTCGCCTTTTCCAGTTGTTTCCCATTGATTAAGAGAAAAAAGAAAGGATCTTTGCGATACACTGTGCTACTTTTCTCGTACTCGGGTGAAGAAAGGAGGGGAAGGGGAAAAAAGTAAAAAACCTTGTTCATAAGACTCGCCTTCATAAAGAGAAATATGGAGAGGGGACGATGGTATATACACACACACACACACACACACACACACACACACACGCACACACACACACACATACTCACAGAGAGAGAGAGAGAGAGAGAGAGAGAGAGAGAGAGAGAGAGAGAGAGAGAGAGAGAGAGAGAGAGAGAGAGAGAGAGAGAGAGAGAGCAATCACTTACTTTTGTTTCCCAATGGGTATGAATAAAACAAATGGGGTAACAATAAAACAAAAGTCATTTACAAACCGTAAAAACAAAATTCCTTCTCTGTGTAATACGTTTTCATAAACCGTAACGCAGAAGACACTATAAAACGACTGGCGTGCTAGGTAAAAATAAAAAAATAAAAACCACAAAAAAAAAAAAACGGCGATACATCTAAGAGGATGTTGATTATGAGATTATGAGGTCGTGTGTGTGTGTATTCAGCCGCCGAGAAGTTAGTGCATGAGGACTAACTCGGGCGCACCGCATGGCAGTTGGCTAACCTGCTTCTCCCACTGTAATTACATTTCATGCGATCACACACCGTGGTCGACCCTGCTGTACCGTGCCCTGCAAAACCTGTATTCTACATCTGGGGACTGTTACAGGGGGGGGGGGGGGGGGTTAAGTGCATGTATACATGTAGTTATATACATTCCTCTGTTTCTTTATCGTGGGCTTGTAATTTTGTACAAGTCTGAGTCATGTTTGCACCACGAACTGACATCATCTCTACTGGCTTTGTAAAATTAAATGATTTCGTTCTACTCGTACGTAAATACGTGTTTGATGTGGTGTGATGACCCCTTTTAAGTGCGGTAATAAACTCGAAATATTTTTTTGTGAACAAAAGCGTTTGGAACAAAACTGAATTTACTCAGGGTAAATTAAAATTACGTCACATGAAAGGTGGGTAAGAATGAGGCATATTTATTCAAGTTTATTATCAGAGGCAACTATACAAATATCCATGGTTCGAGGAGCAAGTTCAGTATATATATTTATATCGAATAAATATCTAACAGGAGAGGATACTTTCCAAGACAGAACAATATATCTATACATCAAACTTCCTAATCATCGAGTATGCTATATTTACAAACATACAATTCTCTTACGACGATATACCAACTTAACACTTTTCTCTGCAACTTCATACCCTTTTCAATAACAGCATCCATCAACGTTTCTCTTTATAACAAACAACAAATAATCACATTAACACTGGTTCCGTGATCAAATAAATTACCTGCTCGCATACGCCTTAACAGCACTCAATTCTCTGAACTGGCTGGCATCAATCTGTCCAGCATGGCCCACTCCGATGTCGTGACAGAATATAATGTACGCACATAATAGCCCACAGTAAATCGCAGCACCGGTTCTATGGTAGGCCTCGTAATGGGTCTTAATGGCTTGAAACATCGCATCGATCAAGCCGCCTATACACTAAGAAAACAGTTCGTGGCGGGCGTATAAGTTAGTATAACTGATGAGACTGTCCGCCAACTTCATTAGAACTTGGGTGGGATCATGCAGCGATACATGGAATCATTAAACTTTGTATTTCTTAATCTTTAAACTTATATGTAATTATTTATATTTTTTCTGATCTAGATTTTTTTTCTCGAAATATCCTTCTTTAACTATTGCCATATTTTTTTTGTTTTCGCTTTGTTGAAGGGAATGTTACGAGGGGTGCCGTAATGTTAAATCCACTTCCGGGACGCGTTCCACACTTTAACACTCAGTTTGATCTCGAGGAAACTCTCTCGCCTTTGCAAATATATATGATAAACTTAGCATTTTGTGTTTTTGATTTTTAAAGTTCTATAACAAATATCAGTACAGCACCTGGAAATTGCCTTTTCCTTACAGCATTTCCCTTATTGAACCTCATCCGGTGATCACTGGTATGGTTATGACATGAATTGTGGAGTAATTAGTTAAATGTTGAATATTGGGAATTGAAAGTTCTGCAAATAAATCTCGTCCACGCCATCCGAGCAAAGGAAGTTCACAGGTTCCTTTGCGCGCCCCCCTCCTGCGGGAAGGGCCCGGAGGCTGCGGCCGCCGCGGTTGGCACGTAGATGTGGATCTCGACGCGCGGAGGGCACGGCGCGCTGCCCCTCGAGGCGTCCCTGGGACCCGGCTTGCACTCGGCGGCGCCTTCGATGCCCCGCGCAGAGGCGTCCACCGTCGGCGGCGACGTGGTCGTCTCTGGCGCGGTCTTGCCCCGCTGTCGCGCCTTCCTGTGCGTCGCCGGCAGCTTCTTGAGGCGGTGGTAGAGCGAGGCGTAGCCGTGCAGGGTGGACGAGGGCCGCGGGAACAGCGTGCGGTTCAGGTATTGCTTCACCTCCCTCGCGGCCGCCGTCGGGGACTCCCCGGCATCATCGGCGCCTCTAGGGGCACTGGCGGACGACATCCTGGCGGCGACGAAGGGCCGCCTCGCCAAGAGGACGTTTCGCGACTCGAGGCTCGCCCCTTCGGCGCTCGAGGCCGGCCTCTCGCCGCTCACGCTGAGGGCGTCCGGCGTAAGCAGGCTGGGCGGCTCCGTCTGCCACGACGAGGCGAGCGACGGCGGCGCGACATCGCTGGGGCGCCTCTGCCAGGCCGGGGCGTCGGCCGAGATGTGGCGCCGCCGCGGCCGGTGGTGGTGATGGTGGTGGTGGCGGTGGTGGTGAGGGCACGGGTACAGGCCCAGATGGTGCGGGAGGGACGCGGGCGGATGCTGGCCCTGCGCGGAGCGGAGGAGGCAGCGGTTGAGGGCGGGCTTACTGGCGCTCTCCCAGCGAAAGGTGCGGCGGCTCCCGAGAACGCCTATGGACATGGTCCGGCTCAGACCAGGGCCTTCTGCGGGAGACTCTAGCCGCGGCCGACGCCCCTGCGCCCCCCTGCGCTCAGGTCGGAGACGTGTCCATCAAAGTCTATCGTAAGTTCATGCTTGTTCGGCATTTTCTCAAACTGACACTTCTCTGACTAAGGGAATACCAGGCTTAGTAATCCAATTCAATTTCGAACAAAACACGCACAATAAGGAACAAATAAATCCTCAATCGTTGTCAATCCGAAAGACAGTTCGATGGCAGGCGTACTACAAGTCCGTAGTCTTCAGTAAATGGTGGCAGCAAAGAAAAAAACACAAACAAAATAACAATCCAGAACA
>NC_061823.1:38464591-38469591 GCF_019202785.1 Penaeus chinensis
TCTCTCCTCTTTCTCTCCCTCTCTCCCCACCCCTCCTCCCTCTCCCCCTCCCTCCCTCCCTCCCTCCCTCCCTCCCTCTCTCCCTCACTCTTTATTTTAATATCTATCTAATCCCGTCCTCTCTCTCTCCCCCTCTCTCTCCTCTCCTCTCTCCCCTCTCCTCCCTCTCTCCCCCCTCTCCTCCCTCTCCCTCTTCCCCCCCCCCTCCCTCCCCCTCATCTCCCTCCCCCCTCCCCTCTCACCCTCCCCCTCCCCCCCCCCTCCCCCTCCCCCCCCCCTCGTCAAGATTGCAAGAATACGGAATAGATTTTTGTTCCCGCGATCGGGTCCCCTGCTATACAAGGTCCGTCCGCGTCCACGTGAGGCGGCGGCCCCTTTGCGAAGATGGTCTCGAGTCGTAACATGATTTATTAAAAAAAAACGATAAAGAATGGAATGAAAATTAGTTCGTAAGTGTGTACGTTGTGTACGATGATTAAAGTGATAATTGATTTTTTTTAATAAATGAATAAATAAGTGTGTGTTTGTGTGTGAAGAAAGAGAACTGGACGATTTTCGTTGATTTTGTTTTTGTTTCTTTTTCTTTCTCTTTTTTCTTTCTTTTTACTGTTTTCTTTCGTTTTATGTGACTTTTTTTTTTACTGTTTTTGTTTCTTTTCTGTACTGGAATATCTTTACTGTTTTGGTTTAGTATAACTGATTTTTGTATCTTTTTTTTGACTGTTTTCTGTAACTGAAACGCAACACACACACACTCACACACACACACACACACACACACACACACACACACACACACACACACACACACACACACACACACACAAATACACAAACACAGCCATACACACACACACAACACACACACACACACACACACACACACACACACACACACACACACACACACACACACACACACACACAAATACACAAACACAGCCACACACACACACACACACACACACACACACACACACACACACACACACACAGATATTCACACAAACACAAGTACAGTAACGTGTACCCAAAGATTAGCGATAAGAAACGTCGCCACAGCACGAACGTAAAAATGGCCGTAACGTTTCAGACGCGTCAAGTTCTCCTCATCAGACGAAGCAAAGAACCGGTTATTGTTACTTCTTTTGTATACTAGGACGTGTGTAAGAGATCCAGGGAGAGAGTAACCTTTGTTGAATGCGGGGAGGAGGAGGAGGAGGAGGAGGAGGAGGAGGAGGAGGAGGAGGAGGAGGAGGAGGAGGAGGAGGAGGAGGAGGAGGGGGAAAGGAGGTGGAGGAGGAGGAGGCGGAGGAGGAGGAGGTGGAGGAGGGGGGAAGAAGAGGAAGAAGAGGAAGAAGGAGAGGAGGAGGAGGAGGGAGAGAAGAGGAAGAAGAGGAGGAAGGGGAGAAGAGGAAGAAGAAGAGGAGGGGAGGAGGAGGGGGAATGAACTGGAGGAGGAGGAGGAGGAGGCAGGAGAAGAGGGGAAGGAGGAAGAAGAAGAAGAAGAAGAAGAAGAAGAAGAAGAAGAAGAAGAAGAAGAAGAAGAAGAAGAAGAAGAAGAGGGGAAAGAGAAAGAAGAAGAAGAAGAACAGGAGGAGGAGGAAGAGGAAGGGGAAGAAGAAGACGAAGAAGGAAAAGAAGAGTAGGAGGAGCGTGAGGAGAGAGAGCGTGGGAGCGGCGAGGGGCGGACCTCAGGCACGGCGAGATACCTGCAACCGGGAGCCAGGCGCAAGTTGCAGGTTGCAGGTCAGACGAAGGTGAGGAAGAAAGAAACGTGTGGGAGAGTCGAACGGGGTCAGGGAGACAACGTGGGGGGTGCGGGAGCGGAGGGAGAGAGAGAGGGAAGAGGGGAAATAGGAGAGAAATGAATAGGTGAAGGAGATGGAGAGAAGGAATAACGAAAATAGGAAAGAAACGAATGGGAGAAGCAGTGTGGAGGGGGAAAAGAGGGGGAATCCAAGGAGGGAATGAAGAAAGAAAGGAAGGAAAATTATATGAAAGTTGAAGGGAAGGAAAGAGACAAAGTGTTAAGAATAGAGGAGGAGTAGGAAGAGGAGGAAGGGAAGAAGACGACGAGTGTGGGTGAGAGGAGGGAGGGAAGATGAGGGTGGGGGTGAGAGGAGAGAGGGAGGGAGGGAGGGAAGAAGGTGAGGGTGGGGAGTGAGTAGAGGGAGAGAGGGAGGGAAGATGACGGGTGGGGTCATTGGAGGGAGGGAGAAAGGTCACTTCTGCTTTGACGCCGCTAACGACCTTAGCCGATAATTTGAATTAATCCGTCAATGTCTGCTGTGACATCGTAAGCGGTTTAGAAGCGGCGAAGGTGCTGTGCCTCCGGGCCCTTTATGGGTGCTATTTCTCCCGCTGCTCAGCTGACGGCGACCGCGAAGCAGCTGAGGTCAGGCTCTTGCCACGGACGGAGGCTGTGGGAGGAGCTTCGTCTGAGAAATGGATCACCAGGTCACGCAAATTCGTTTTAATTCGCTAAATCTTCGCTTCATTTCTCTCTCTCTCTCTCTTCCTCGCTGTTTCTTTGTCTGGATGCGTGGTTTCTCAGCCCCCCCCCCCCCCCCCCTCTCTCTCTCTCTCTCTCTCTCTCTCTCTCTCTCTCTCTCTCTCTCTCTCTCTCTCTCTCTCTCTCTCTCTCTCTCTCTCTCTCTTTCTCTCTCTCTCTCTCTCTCTCATTATCTCTCTCTCGCTCTATCTATGTACCTGTCTATATCATTCCTTTTTCCCCTTCTTCTCCCTCCCTTTCTATGTATCTATCAATTTATATCTATCTATCCATCCAGCTATTTATCAACCTCTTTCTCTCCATCCCCAGATATTTGTGCTCAACATCCCTCCCCTAGAATTCATTTTAAAAGATACAATAATCAAACAAACATTTATCAATCTCATTTTCAAAAAGATAAAGTAATTCTTATAAGTCACTGGTCGAAGATGAGAAAAAGTTGCAAGAACATTTCGGAAAATACTATCAGCATTGTACTTAGAGTTTGTGTTGTGAAAGAAAAAAAAAGTGTCTCCTTTGTTCGTGAAACGTTTGATCGCCTCGTTAGTTAGCGTCATCATTTGCTTGTTTAATTAATCCGCGACGAGTCATCTGCTAATATATTGATATATTTTTTGTACAGATATTTTGTGTGTGTGTGTTTTAGGCGTGAGATCTGCACACTGACCTGCGCGTCACCGTGAAGCTCTTAGGCAAAAACTTGCACTGCCCTCGCCCTCCCCTCCCCTTTTCCCCGTCACCCTCCTCCCTCCTTCCTCCTCCCTTCTCCCTTCTATTCCCCACACCCATCCTTGCCCTCTCCCCCTCCCCCCTTCCCCCTCCTGTGAGCTGAGCCAAGTCATTGACCTTCGAGGAGCTTCGTCTCCTGCCCAGGTCTCTTCTTCGTTCCTCCTGACCTCTACGTCGCTTGACCTCACGTGCCCTCTGCAGTTTTTCTCTCTGTGTTTGCTGATGTGTTTGTTTGTGTGTCTGAGTATTTGCGTCTCCTTGCGTGTCCGTGTATTTGTCTTATTTGTTGTATGTCCGTATATCTGATTTTCCTTTTTTTTTATAATTCTATCATATAACTAAATCCTTAACGGAATTATTTAGTAAAATAATTTTAATTTCGTAGAAAAAATTCTTGCAACTGATGCGACAGTAAGAAAATAAGTAAGGCGCGTTCAACGTTTCATAGGCAAACCCAGAACCATTAAAAGGTACACGTCTGTGTGTGTGTGTGTGTGTGTGTGTGTGTGTGTGTGTGTGTGTGTGTGTGTGTGCATGCATACATATACAGTGTGTATCTATATTTGTGTTTGTGTACCGACTCCTCTCGCTTACTTGAACATTTCTCTCTCCATGTTCCACCTTCCTTCTCTTCCTTTCCTCTTACTCTCTTCCCTTACATTTAATCGCGGATTCCAAGCGCACACGAGGATAAAAATACGGGTCAGTGAGTGGCCTCAAAGCGGGCCTCGAGAGGGATCCTCACTGCCTCCCTCCTCGTTCCTGATTGCGTGGATCTGCAGCCGGAGTTGCAGGTACGACGTGGCGAAGACGACGCCGACGACGAAGGTGACGATGACGATGACTTTGAGGTGATATGGCAATAAAGGTGGCGATGGCGATGGCTTTGAGGTGATATGGCAATGAAGGTGACGATGATAATGATTGCGATGACGATGAAGACGATGTTGAAGAAGACGTGATAAGACGACAATGATTGAGGGCGTTCGCGACGACGAGGGCGACCACGACGAGGCGGAATGACGATGAATTCAGCGACGAAAGGGAGACGAGGCGATGACGAACGCGGGAGGAGACGGCGACGAAGAGGAGGGAGGCGAGGCGAGGATGAGACGAAGCAACGAACGACGCAGACGACAACTACAACAGCTGCAGGAACGGCGGCGGCTTCTGCGGGGACACGTCGCCAGCGGAGGGCCGTCGGGTAGCGGTCCGGTCCGCGCCGTGACCCCGCCGCCCCCTCCCCCTCCCCTGCCCCCAGCTCCCCTACTCCCCTATTCCCCTACTCCCCCGCCCCCCTCTCCTCAGTCTTCGTCTCTTTCTTTTCTATATATCTTTAATTGCTTTTTTTCTCCTCTTCTCTCTGTTCTTCTCCCTCCTTTCTCACTGCTCTATTTCCCTCCCTGCCTTCTTCCCTCTCCTCCTCCTTCCCTCTTTTCCTTTCTTCTCCTTCTCTTTCCTTCTCCCCAACTTACCCACTTCTCTCCTTCCCTTCGCCTTGTTTCACTGACCCCTTTTTGCCCCTCCCTCCTTCCTTCTTCCTCCTCCCATCCCCCTTTCCCTTCCTTCTCCCACCTCCTGCTTCTCCCCACATCCTCCCCACCCTATCCCTCCCTTTTCCTATCTCCCTCCTTCTGTCCTGTTTCCCTTATCCGCCCGACAGCCTCCGTTTCCGGGACGGGGCGTGTCCGTCCGGATAAGGAAAGTGATTACGTTATCGTCACGTGATGCCAGACTTTTCAGTGTGTCGAGTATA
>NC_061823.1:38482091-38489591 GCF_019202785.1 Penaeus chinensis
TCCCTCCCTCGCTCCCTCTCTGCCTCACTCCCTCTCTCCCTCCCTCCCTCCCTCGCTCTCTCTCTGCCTCCCTCCCTCTCTGCCTCCCTTCCTCCCTCTCTCCCTCCCTCCCTCTCTCCCTCCCTCGCTCCCTCTCTGCCTCCCTCCCTCCCTGCTTCCCTCCCTCGCTCCCTCCTTCCCTCCCTCGCTCCCTCTCTGCCTCCCTCCCTCCCTCCCTGCTTCCCTCCCTCGCTCCCTCTCTGCCTCCCTCCCTCCCTGCTTCCCTCCCTCGCTCCCTCCTTCCCTCCCTCGCTCCCTCTCTGCCTCCCTCCCTCCCTCCCTGCCTCCCTCCCTCGCTCCCTCTCTGCCTCCCTCCCTCCCTGCTTCCCTCCCTCGCTCTCTCCCTCCCTCCCTCCCTCTCTGCCTCCCTCCCTCTCTCCCTCCCTCCCTCCCTCGCTCCCTCCCTCCCTCGCTCCCTCTCTGCCTCACTCCCTCCCTCCCGCTCTCCCTCCCTCTCTCCCTCCCTCCCTCCCTCGCTCCCTCTCTGCCTCCCTCCCTCCCTGCTTACCTCCCTCGCTCCCTCCTCCCTCCTCGCTCCCTCTCTGCCTCACTCCCTCTCTCCCCTCCCTCCCTCCCTCCCTCCCTCCCTCGCTCTCTCTCTGCCTCCCTCCCTCTCTGCCTCCCTTCCTCCCTCTCTCCCTCCCTCCCTCTCTCCCTCCCTCGCTCCCTCTCTGCCTCCCTCCCTCCCTGCTTCCCTCCCTCGCTCCCTCCTTCCCTCCCTCGCTCCCTCTCTGCCTCCCTCCCTCCCTCCCTGCTTCCCTCCCTCGCTCCCTCTCTGCCTCCCTCACGCCCTCCCTCCCCCTCACCCCGTTCCTCATCCTCCTTCCCATTCTTTTAAAAAAATGAGAGACCAACGAACAGGAAAAAATGGCATAAAAAAGGTTGACTTCCCTCGAGCCAACCCTACTTGCTACATGTACCGTTCCGAAGCGAATGGGTTAGGGCTGGATGGGGATTTAATGGGGGTGGGGGATGGGAGGGAATTAGGGGGGTGGGGGAGTACGGAAATATGGGATAAGGGGGGGGGAGAGGGAAGGGAAGTGGGAGTGGGGAGAAGGTGGAGAGGTATATGGAAGGGAAGAGAGGCAGGGGAACGCAAAGGAAAATTGGGAGAGAGAGAGAGAGGGAGAGGGGGAAGAAACGAGAAAGGGGAAGAGGATAGAAAGGGGAAGGAGAGAGAGATATAGAAACACTAGGGGAATTGGGAGAGAGGGAAGAACTGGGAAGGAACGAGAGAGGGGAAGGGAAGAGAGGCATAGAGACAAAGGAAAATTGAGAGAGAGAGAGGAAAGAGAGGCATAGAGCACGAGATAAATTGGGAGAGAGGGAGAGGGGAAAGAAACGAGAATGAGGCGTTTAAAGGGGGAGGTGGGGGGGTGGGGGCGTAGGAAGAGAGGTGTTGCGTTGAGAGGGGGGGGACTGGGAGGGGGAGGGGGGAGGAAATGGAGAAGGGGGGGAGGAGGAGGAGGAGGAGGAGGAGGAGGAAGAAGAAGAAATGGAGAAGGAGGAGGAGGTGGAGGAAGAGGAGGAGGAGGAGGAGATGGAGGGGGGGGAGGAGGAGGAGGAGGAGGAGGAGATGGAGGGAGAGGGGGTTAAGGCATACAGGAATAACAAGGAGGACGAGGAAGGTAAGATAATATGTAGGTCGAGCGATTGGGGGAAGGAAGGAGGGGGGGGGGGAGGGATATCAGTGTAGAGAAGGAGAGGGTGTGAGAACAATAGCGAAGGAGAGGAGATAGGAAGTGAGATAAAGAAAGGGTGACTAAAAGGTGGAAAATAGAATTTATCTCTATTTATCTGTCTCCCCCTTTTCTCTCTATCTATCTGTCCTTCCCTTTCTATCTGTCTCTCTCCCCTTTTCTCTCTTCTCTCTCTCTTCTCTCTCTCTCTCTCTCTCTCTCTCTCTCTCTCTCTCTCTCTCTCTCTCTCTCTCTCTCTCTCTCTCTCTCTCTCTCTCTCCCTCTCTCTCTCTCCCTCTCTCTCTCTCTCTCTCTCTCTCTCTCTCTCTCTCTCTCTCTCTCTCTCTCTCTCTCTCTCTCTCCCTCTCTCTTTCTCTTTCTCTTTCTCTCACTTCCTCCTTCCATCCTTCCTTCTCCCTCCCTCTCTCCCTCCTTCCCCCTTCCCCCTTCCCTCTTCCTCCTTACCTCCCTCCCTATTCCTCTCTCTTCCTCCCTCCCTCCCTCCCCTTTCCTTCATCTCCCTCTACCACTCCCTCCCTCCTTCCGTCACCCTCCCTTCCCCCCTCCCTCCCTCCCCTCCTCCCTCCTTCCGTCCCCCTCCCTTCCCCCCTCCCTCCCTCCCCTCCTCCCTCCCCCCCTCCCTCCCCTCCTCCCTCCTTCCGTCGCCCTCCCTTCCCCCCTCCCTCCCTCCCCTCCTCCCTCCCCTCCTCCCTCCCCTCCTCCCTCCCTCTCAAAATCACACATAAAGAGACAGACAGATGCAGAATACCTAATGAAGAGGCAAGACAGAGCTGTAGTCGGAATGGCAGGCGAGAAGTTACTAGGTCACACGAGACACAAGGAAATTGAATAAGGACATTCTGCAGTTTTTTTGTTCTTTGTGAATATTTGTGTTTTTATTATTTATTTGCGTGTTGTATGTTTAAATATGGTGTTGTTTTTTTACGTTATGGAGAAGGTTGTGTTATAAGTAATTGTTTTTTATATGTGTGTGTGTGTGTGTCTGTGTGTGTGTGTGTGTGTGTGTTGGGTCGTGTTCATGGGGGAATTCCCGGACCTGGATTAGAACTGGTGAGGTTCCAATCTGTGGAAAGCTGAAGAGGCCCTAATCGACAGTGATTATATAGAGATAGATGTATAACAGTCGTGCTAAACCATTTATAGTAAAAATACAATGGATTGTCTTTTTTCATTAGTTGTGATGAATCGTGATATACCGTCGTGACGAAAAATCCTAGATTATTTAGCCCGAAATATGATTCGATAAATGTAGGTTAACTTGTCCGCTGTGTTGATGTCTCCATATCCCTGCCCGTGGATTCCTCTTTTTCATGATGCGAACATATCCGTTGTGACGAGCGCCATCTGTGTCCAGGACCCGTTAGGCAGTAGGGGAAGGGAGGGAGGAGGAGGAGGAGGAGGAGTAGGAGTAGGAGGAGGAGGAGGAGAAGGAGAAGGAGGAGAAGGTAGGGGATGGGAAGGAGGAGTAGGAGGGGGAAGGGAAGGAGGAGGAGGAGGGGGAAGGGAAGGAGGAGGAGGAGGAGGAGAAGGAGAAGGAGAAGGAGGGGGGGAGGGAAGGGAGGTGAAGAGGGAGGAGGAGGAGGCACGTGACCTTCGGGAGGGTCAGTGTAGGTACTCAGTGCATGTAGCTCATGTCCGATTCACTCTCAGTGTACTCGTTCTACTTAATGCAGTGTTGATATGCTTTGCTCACTGCCATTGTCGATGGTCAGTGTACCTAGCAGCGATTAGATCTCAGTATATGACAGTGAATATCAACACTGATACACGGGGCTTCCGATGTCCGTTTCGCAGCGTATGCGTGCATTTTCCTGTTGTCCGAATCTTTAAATTATTCTCTCTGTGTGACAGAGAGAGGCCGAGCTGTTGCGTCCGGGTATCTCTGACCCCAATATACGAGTAGAGTAAGTCCTCTGCATCCACTCCCTCCTTTCCTCATGCCACTTTTTACGCAAAGTGCCACAGGTCTGGAATGCAAGTCGAGTAACGCAGGTCGAGGGTGGGCAAGGAAGAGCCCGAGGTTTGTTGTTTTCTTTTGTTTTCTTTTGTTTTTGGATACGGTGATTCGCATTCGTAAGGAGGTACGGAGATCGTAGATAGATAGATAGATAGATAGATAGAAAGCCAGATATAGCCAGAGAGAAAGAGAGGCAGATGGGCAGACTGGCAGACAGGTAAACGGGAATTCAGAAAGAGAGAGAGAGAGAGAGAGAGAGAGAGAGAGAGAGAGAGAGAGAGAGAGAGAGAGAGAGAGAGAGAGAGAGAGAGAGAGTGAGAGAGAGAGAGAGAGAGTGAGAGAGCGAGAGAGAGAGAGAGAGAGAGAGAGAGAGAGAGAGAGAGAGAGAGAGAGAGAGAGAGAGAGAGAGAAAGAGAGAGAGAGAGAGAGGGGGGGGGGATAAAATGAACAAGAAAATAGAGAAAGAAGAGAGAGAAAGAGAGCAATGGACGACTTCCTCTATTGAGTACAGAGAGGACGTGTCGAACCGCGTCCCTTAGTCAACCCTTTTAAGAGAAGCTGGGGGGGGGGGCATGGAGGGGGGGACCTATCCATACGGGAGAGAGGTGGGGGAGGGGGAAGAAGGGGGGAGGAGGGGTATGTGACGTCAGTGTCACCTACGGCAACGGGGCAGCTGTACCAACATATCCTTGTATGTAATCAATGTATATTTTTATCATGTATCGAGGTTGGGTGTGTGTGCGTGAAAGAGTGGGTTTCTGTGTTTGTTTTGGTAAAAGTGTGCGTGTGAGATGGGGGGGGGGGGGTTGTGCGTGTGCGTGTTTGTGTTTCTGTGTGTGTATTAGTATTTGTGTTTGTGTGTGTGTGCATATGTGTGTGTCTGTTTGCCAAGTATGTATGAGTGAGCGTGTGGCCGTGTGTTTATGTGTCTGTGTGAGCACGGATGTATAAGCGAGTGTAAGTATATGTGTGTGCAAATGTATGTGTGCATGAGCATAAAGTACTTTTATGTACTTGACATGCTTTCTATAACGGGGCTGAGCATCATGTAGCCCGGATGTAAATGACTCTTAAGATGAACCCAATGTATCAACTTTTTTCCTGCGTTCCCGTTATATCTGTCTACATTTTTGTTATGTTGCTACCTCAGTGTTTTTTATCTGTTTGTTTTTCTTTCTTTCTTTCTTTTTCCCCCTTTATCTTTTCAGTGTCTGTATCTCTCTCTCTCTCTCTCTCTCTCTCTCTCTCTCTCTCTCTCTCTCTTCCTTCCTTTCCTTCCCACTCTTCCTCCCTCCCTTCCACCCCTACCCTCCCTCCTTCCTCCCTCCTTCTTTCCCTCCCTCCAGCTCTCCCCCCTCCCTCCCTCCCTCCCAGAACTACTAAACCATCCTTTGGAGCGACGGTCACCCTCTCCCTTCCACACTTTCGCCCTTGCTAATTACCGCCGTGTCAATAAAATGACTTCGTGGACGCGTCTTCGTTATATCTGTCTGCAATTTTATTATGTTGCAACCTTGGTGTTTTTTATGTTTTATTTACTTTCTTTCTTTCTTTTTCCCCCTTTATCTCTCCAGTGTCTGTATATCTCTCCCTCCTTCCTTCCAACTCTCTCTCTCTCTCCCTCCCTCCCTCCTCCCTCCTTCCCTCCCTCCCTCCCTCCCTCCCTCCCTCCTTCTCCCTCTCCCTCTCCATCTCCATCTCCATCTCCATCTCCATCCTCCTCATCCTACATCCATCCATATCGAAAAGAAAGCAAGAAAACAAAAAAGAACACATAACATCCTGCCTTCTCGCACCCCTCCGTCCCCCGCCCCCCCTCACCCCCCTATCCACCCCCCACCCGCCCCCTCCACATCACATAACATCCTCCTGCATTATTGCGTAACTCGTGTGACATCTGTCCTCCGGCTGATACCAGGATTGGGGGGGGGGGGAGGGTAAGGGTGGATATATGTGTGTGTGTGTGTGTTATATAACACATATGTGTGTGTGTGTTTGTATGTATGTATGCATATATATTATATATATATATATTTTATATATATATATATTATATATATATATATATATATGAAAGAAGGGGAACGAATGGGACGGAAAGACAGAAATAGAGTGTGACCGACAGAGAGAGACAGAGGCAGAGAAGAGAGAAAAAAGAGAGAAAGGGAGTGACCAGAGAAGAGAGATGGCTACTTGGCGATAGTGAATAGTGTTGAGTGACAAATTCCTCCTGTCACACTTACTCTTTCTGTCTCTCACGCCTCGCCTGACACTCGCCTGAGTCACGCTACTCCTAATATTCAGCCCTCTGGACACACACGCACACACACACACACACACACACACACACACACACACACACACACACACACACACACACACACACACACACACAGGCGTATGTACAGATAATGACACACATGTGCGGGGACACAAACAGTAATTCGTGTTTTTTTGCGCGTGCATGCATGAAAGGCAAAATAATTCAAACGTGTCATCTTATTATAAACAAATTACAGATTTTCTTGTTCTTATACCTATGTGCGCGCAGAGATACGCACACTTTTACACGGGTATGATATGGTTGTATAAAAGATATTCGATTTATCTATATCTATCTATATCTATATATATTATTTATATATATATATATATATATATATACATACATACTCACTCACGCACTCACTCACTCACTCACTCACTCACTCACTCACTCACTCACACTCACACTCACACTCACACTCACACACTCACAATAGCCCCTCCCCCTTCCCCGCACACACAAACAATAACACGCCCCCGCACACACGCACACACGCACACACGCACACACGCACACGGACTCCCAGCCATCCACACATACGAACGCGCGGTCACCCACTTACCTACATACTGGGCGAGCGCTACCGCCGCCGCCGCCGCCACAATTATAAATGCGTTTCACTCTTTATACTGTGGTAACGATGGACTGCTGCCGATGACGCGGGCGGAGGGTGGGCGGAGGGTGGGCGGGGAGGGTCTGGAGAGATGGGCGGATGGATGGATGGATGGGTCTGTTTTTTTGTGGTGTTTTGGTGTGTTTTGTGGTTGGTTGTCTGTCGGGGTTTTTTTTTTCATTCGTTCTTTGTATGTCTGTCTGTATTTTTCTCTTTCACTTTTTCTCTTTCTCTTTCTCTTTCTCTTTCTCTCTCCTCTTTTCTTTCTTTCTCTTTCTCTCTCTCTTCTCTTTCTTTCTCTTTCTCTTTCTCTCTCCTCTTCTCTGTCTTTCTCTTCCTCTTTCTCTCTCATCTTCTCTTTCTTTCTCTTCCTCTTTCTCTCTCCTCTTCTCTTTCTTTCTCTTTCTCTTTCTCCTCTTCTCTTTCTTTCTCTTTTTCTTTATCTCCCCTCTTCTCTTTCTTTCTCTTCCTCTTTCTCTCTCCTCTTCTCTTTCTTTCTCTTTCTCTCATATTCTCTCTCTATGTCTCATTCTTTTCGTCTTTCTGCCTGTCCTTTTCTTTCCCTTTCCTTGTCTTTTTGTTAGTCTCTCTTTCCCATTCTCTTTCGTATTATCCATTTTTGTATTCCTTTTTATATATTCGTCATCTTTCTCCTTCTCTTTCCTCTTCCTCCTCACCGTTTTCTTAATTTCATTTCTTCCCTGAATTTAATTTTGTTAAGCTGGGTTTTGTGTTTACGCTATTTTTCTGGAGATATATAAATAAATGTCGGATATTTTAAGCACGTGGCCACATCCTCTCTCTTTCTCTCTCTCTCTCTCTCTCTCTCTTAGTCTCTCTCTCTCTCTCTCTCTCTCTCTCTCTC
>NC_061823.1:38497091-38504591 GCF_019202785.1 Penaeus chinensis
TCTTCGTCTTATTCTTATTCTTCTCTTTCTTCTTCATCTTCTAATTCTTTCTTCCTTCCTTACTTCCTAATTTTGTTTTTTTGTTTTGTTTTCACAAGTTGATTTACAAGACTTGCTTGGTTGTGTTCTACAATTTTTGTTTATTTGTTTGTTTTGTCTTCCTCACCGCTGCTTAAATACTCTTCCGGTCTTTTTTGTATTGTTGTTGTCATCCCTATCGTTATTATTATTATTATTATTATTATCATTATTTTTGTTGTTCTTGTTGCAGTAGTTATTATCATTATCCTTGTTATAACTGTTATCATTCTTGTTGTTGTTCCCTTTATTTTCCTTCTGTTCTATTGTTTACTCCTCGTCTTTCTCACTATCCTCCACCTTCTCCTTCATCTTAACCTCCATCGCCTCTCTCCCTTTTTTTTTTTTCCTTATAATCTGAAAATTTACAAATATTTCCGCGTGTTCTTGGGCCATAATTTCATAATCTTAACACCATTGCTCTCTCGTTTTCATAAAGTGTTGAATAACGTGTTGCGTACGAGAAAAAAAAACAGACTTCGAGAGCCGATAATTATTCTGTAGCTAAAATAAAAAGAGGAGAAAAAAAAGCTACAGAAGTTGTGAGACGAGCACGGAGGAGCGAGATGGTGTACGCTGAAAGTGAGCACGTGTTCCTTGCGTACAGGATTCGGCATTCGGCGTGGTTGGGCGCTGGGCACGTGGGCACAAGGCGGACCATGTGAGGAGAGCAGGAAAGACTTGAAAATAATGGCGGAATTCGAAACCAGGGCGGGACGTGATGCCCGTACGCAGTGTGCTTCACTCCCCTGCGGCATGAGAGTCACATGACAGGCAGTTCGAGACGCTCATGTGACTGCCACATGCCGAGAGGGTGCGTGCGTGCATGTATGTGTGTGTGTGTGTGTGTGGGCTCGCCCCGTGAACCAACTATCTTGACCCTTGGCCTGTCGGGAGGGGCGGAAAGGGGCGTGGTTAAGTGGGTTCACCGCCCTTGTGGAGATGGCGTGGGTTCATAGCTCGAGTTGGCCTGAGTGAGGGTCGAGGACGGAAAGCTCTAGAGCCTGTACAAAGCCCTCGCCAATAATTTTCTTCGTCTTCGTCATTTTTCTTAAAAGAAGTGATTTAAAAACAAAGGTTCGTTTTCTTCTGTTGTTGTCGTCGTTGCTGTGACTCTGTTTTATTGCATCTCGGTAATGACGAAAGAGGCCGAGACGCGATCGATCTCGGTCAGCCGAAGGGCCCACAGATTTCCCTCCGAGATTCACGACACGCTTGTATGGACTCGGACGATGAAGACGTCATGGGGTGACCTCTTTACCGGCTATACGGAAATTCCCCTCGTGTTTTCTCCTCCGAGGAAACGGCGAAAGGCGAGCGAAGACTTGGAGGGCGGAGGGGAGGTAATGATCGGTTTTTGACAGGGGTTAGAATTTATGACAGCATTTTAATTTTATGTCGTGTGATAAAAAAAAAAAAAAAATGTATTTTTATGTAGTTCGTTAACAACAGTGTTTATTTATTTTTTTTTTTTTTATGTAGTCTGATATTTTTTATCATTATTGTTTTTATTGTTACTGGTAATAGTACTGTATTAGTAGGAGCAGTATTAATAATATCGTTATTATCATTACGAAACATTCCTTTCCAAACTGACGATATTTGAACTTCTAATTCACCAAAAAATTAATTCTTACTACGTAGTGCAGTATCGGTATGCGTTTTAAAAACCATTATAATTACTGTGAGGCGAAATTCATCTTGCAGTCTAAGGTAATCAAATATTGTGATATAGGGAATGGCTTTAGAATATCAGGCTTAATAATACCAGCAGGCTTACAATTACACACGGAAATGTAGAATAACTGGTTTTATAACACCGGTAGTTTCAGAAATCCCTCAGTTGACGCTATGATTCCCAGGGAAGGCACTGGCATTACGCCCTTTCTTCTAACAATGCCAGCTGTCTCAAGGGCACAGAATACCCTTAACCAAGAGGACGAAAAGAGTGGGGAAAGGGGGCACTCGCTATGGCACGCTCTTTTTTTGGCACTTCCCTTGTTGCTTAGCGCTAAGTGTTGTGTCGTGACGTAATTACCGTGAGGAAAGTGACGTCAGGTGTGCTTTATCGAGAGCCTGAGCTGCGTCCAAGGCAAGGGGGTGGGCACAAGACACAGGGAGGGCGAGGCAGTGTTATCTGTATAATGAGAGAGGTCAGTGGTGGCTCTGGACTATAGAATCGGCAGACTATTTTTTTGTTAAAGGTTAGTCAAATCTGTTTTTCTATTGTATATATCAATTCTCTTTCTTTCTTTCTCTTTTTTTTTTAGATAGTGTGGCTTTCGGGAAGTCGATGTTCGTGGTCATGGTGTGAACTTGACGTAGAGCGATCCAAAAGTATCCGATTTAAAGAGGCAAGATTGCCGTAAGCTGAATCGCCGAGCGCTTAGTGGTAAGCGATAGCAACAGACATCGCCGACTCAGATTAATTAATAGTTTTATGGGACGGAGCGAATGGGGGAGGGAGGGGGGGGGGAGAAACGATACCGGACCTCAGTGCTACACGGTGAGCTGACTCGTATCTCGGCGTGCAATTATGCTGACAAGCTGTCTGGTTTCGAGGTGATTCATTGGTGCGGTCGCCAGCTCCTCCGTCAGTGGCTCACTTGAAACTCCTCGTGCACAAATGTAATTAGAAATACCGTTTATTTGGTCTATGTTGGTTTGTTATTGTGTGTGTGTGTGGGGGGGGGGAGTGTGTGTGTGTGTGTGTGTGTGTGTGTGTGTGTGTGTGTGTGTGTGTGTGTGTGTTTGCGTGTGTTTGCGTGTTTGTATGTGTGTACGTAAACGGTGTAGGTGTAGTTGTGGAAGCTGATATTTATTTACAAAAAGGCAAGGAAGATCATTCTTTACAGAAAACTGCAGATAAATGCAGCACAAACAGCATTTAAAGATTTAGGTTCAACCATGAGAACACCACCAGAAGTAAAGTCATTATTAATCTACATATCATACGAAAACATTATGCTTAGTGCAACGGCCTGGCCAGAGAATAAATTAGATGTGTGTGCGCGCGCGCGTGTGTGTGTGTGTGTGTTTGTGCGCGCGCGTGTGTGTGTGCGTCCGTGCGTGTTTTTTAGACCTTGCGTAAATATATACAAGTTCATATGTGAATATACATGTGTACGTGTAAGCATGTGTATATCCATTTTTATGTAAGGTATTCCAACGCATCGCTCCAAACAAGAACCGTAACATCACATAACACCACATACGATAACATACCGATAACACTCCATCAACATACTTACACACGCTTATACATTCAAAACACCCATCGGTCGCATCCGTTTTAACTACGAGAAACACTTCTTCTTCTTTATGGTTTGTGAAGTTCTAGCTTCGCCCGGGCCTTCTAAATATGGCCCGGCCTGTGTCAGCTTTTTTACGGCTGTCTCATTGAAAGAAACACCAGGCAAGGGAAGAAGATATGAAGACTCGTGACCCAGAATGCAGCCCAGGGAGGAGGCGTTATGCGAGATGGCGGGGAGATCGGGCCCGTAGATTTCTCCGTCGGAAAGTCTGTTCACATAATGATTACTTGTCGATCGTTATTGATGGTTTTTGTTGTTACTATCAGTTTGTTGTAGTTTATTATTGTTTTGTTGTTATTATTATTTTGATTACTATAAATTTGATAATAATAATAATAATAATGATAACAATAATTGTTATTATGGTTATTATTATTCATACTATTATTAATTATATTATCGTTATCATCGTTATTATCATTATTAACACTCGCCTTAGCATTAAAGCCTCTTATTTACTGACATTACTATTATTATTATTTATTGTTGAGGTGCAATTAGTGCAATCATGAGTATCAGGATTACATCCCAATCATCATCATCATTATCAGTCATCATAACTATTATTATCATTGTTATCAGCACAATTAATGGCCATCATTGTTAGCCATATATCTGTCGTCATCAGTCACCGTTATCATTACTACTGCTGTTTATCTCATTAACCATGGTTCATCATTATTGATCATCATTGTCGTCGTCATTCATCAATCCTCAATTACCAATCATCAATCACAAATCCTAACTCACTAATCACCAATCGCGACGACTTATCCCCTGATTAACATTATTTCTAGTGTCAATCAGCATTCAACAATAACCAACCACCAATCGCCATCAAGCAGCGGCCCGCAATCACCACCAATCACCAATCTTCAACCACCAATCACCATCAATCACCAATCTTCAACCATCAATCACCAATCTTCAACCATCAACCACCAATCTTCAACCACCAATCACCAGTCACTCGCTAACCACCAACCACTAACCACCAACCCTCGGTACCTAACCACCCTTCACCAACCACCCTCAACCCCCCCAACTTACCCCCCCCTCCTCTCCCTCCTCTCCCCCCTCCAGGTAGCGGGGAGCAGCAGGCGTGGTCGCGCTACTATGTCCCCCTCGTCATGCTTGGTCCTCTCCCTCCTCCTCGTCGCTGCTGTCTCGGGTTCGTAGTTTTTGTGTTTTTTTCACGTTTATTTACCTGTTTGTTTTGTTTGTTTTTTGGGGGGTATTGCGGTGAGGGAAAAGACGAGTATCTTTGTTTTTTATTTATTATTATTATTATTTTTTAGAATTGGTTTAGGATTTGGTATTATAAGTGTTTTATATAATATACTATATATATGTGTATTCTATATATATATACATATATAATATATACTGTATATAAGGCGAGTTCTTAGTATGCGCAAGGCTCTCCCTTCCCCTTCTCTCTTTTTATTTGTCTCTCTCTTCCCCTTCCCGCCCTCCAGGTAGCCCCCTGTCCCCCACGCTCACCCACGATGCGGCAAACGACCCCCTCGACCCTCTGTACGCCCACGTCGAGGCCCAGGACGCCTCCAACGACCTCGGAGTGGGCGTGGCGGACGGCAGTCTCACGGGCGTCCTCGACCTGCCGGAGCCCACCACGCAGGAGGAGAAGGACAAGATAGAGATGTTTGACCCCGCCAGGTGAGGCCGCTCGGCGCTTCGTCATCGGTCGTCGATCTTTTAGTCTTCGGTCATCAGTCATTTTCATAATAGGTCATCAATCTTCAGTCATTGATCATCAGTCATCAGTTGTCAGTCATTGATCATCAGTCTTCAGTCTTCGGTCACTGATCATCAGTCATCAGTCATCGATCATTAGTCATCAATCATCAGTCAATCATAAAAGGGCTTACTGGTGTTTATCTGCGAGGAAGAAATAAAAATATTATTTTTGTGCGATTGTGCCCGCCTTAATTTTTGTCATTTTCACATTCTATCAAGAAAACTTAAGACATTTAATTCCAAGTATTTGCTTCAAGATTAATCTCCCTTTTAAGTATTTGCTTCAAATGTCACCGTCTGTTAAGTCTTTGCTTCAATTTTAACCTCCTAGAAATGGATAATTAACGTATAGATGCCTCTCAATATTTACGCCATGTTTGAGGCAGCCTTCAAATCCCTGTTTAGAGAGATTTCTTCATAAATCCATATCGAATCAGCGAATAGCTAATCCCGAATCGCCATAATCACCCCCAGCATTTTTTTTCTTCTCCTAAGCAAAACCCTCTTCTCTCTCTCTTTCTCTTTCTGTCTTTCTCTCTCTCCCTCTCTCCCTCCCTCTCTCCCTCCCTCTCTCCCTCTCTCTTTCCCTCTCCCTCTTTCCCTCCTTCCTTCCTTCCTTCCTTCTTTCTCTCCTTCCCTCCCTCCCTCCCTCCCTCCCTCCCTCCCTCCCTCCATTTCCCTCCCTTTACCACCCTCTCTCTCCTTCTCTCCCTCCCTCTCCCTCCCTCCATGAATCCACATCGAACCAGCGAATAGCCAATCCACCTCACAGCATCGTCTGTCCCTCCACCTAATCCCTCTCTCTCTCCCTCCCTCCCCACAGACTCAACTACACCGCCCTCCGCCTCGCGCTGGACGAGGAGCTGGCGAAGGTGAACAAGCGCGAGGGAAAGCTGATTGGCGAGTCGCGGCTGCCCAGTTTCCTCTCCAACCTGGGGAAGTTCCTCGACTTTGAGATGGTGGTGAAGGAGATCGAGACGTCGATTATGTCCACCATGTCGTGCAACGCGTGCAAGGCCGGTGAGTTGTCTGTAAGGGGGGAGGGAAGGGGTGGAGGGGAGGGGGGTTTGCTTGGGTCCTGGCTTGGTTTTCGTGTGTGTGTGTGTGGGTTTTTTTTTTTTTCGTCTTTCGGATTCTGTTGGTTAGGTGAGGTATGTTACGTGTAGAAGGATGCGTGCAAAGAAATGTATGAGCAGGAGGAGATACGCACGTACACAAGGACACATACGTACACATACGCGTCCGCACGCGCGCACACACGCGCTCACACACACACACACGAACACACACATACATGCACACACACACATACATGCACACACACATACACACACACATACACACACTCATACACACACACATACACACACACATATACACACACACACACACACACACACACACACACACACACACACACACACACACACACACACACACATACACACACATACGCGCGCGCAATAGTACACTGAATGTGTAACACGGTATCTCACACACCCTGCCGAGAGGTGCCATTTAGTAATACTAAAGCCCACAGCGCTTGACTGTTGGTAAATTGTGGCCGTGGTGGCAGGGGAGGGAAAGAGGTTAGTTGTGGTGGCAGGGGAGGCGGATGGGATGAGATGGGCAAGAGCAGGTGGAAACGGGCAATGTAGGAAGCCACTGATGAGGCAGTCAGGATGAGTGTGCTTGCATCCTGCCGCATCCTCTCGCTGGACTTTGCTTGTGGGAGGCTGTCTGCTTGCTGCTGGTTAATCCTTTTTATCGGATATATTGTTTTTAGGCGTGTTTATTTGGTTTGTCTTTTATTTGTTGATTGATTTGTTTGGCACATTTCAGGTTTTCAGTTTGAGTTGTTCTCTGCCTCTCTCTCTCTCTCTCTCTCTCTCTCTCTCTCTCTCTCTCTCTCTCTCTCTCTCTCTCTCTCTCTCTCTCTCTCTCTCTCTCTCTCTCTTTCTCACTCTCTCCCTTTCTCTCTTTCTCTCTCTTTCTCTCTCTTTCTCTCTCCTCTCTTCTCGCTCTCTCTTCTCTCTCTCTCTCTCTCTCTCTCTCTCTCTCTCTCTCTCTCTCTCTCTCTCTCTCTCTCTCTCCCTCTCTTTCTCGCTCTCTCTCTTTCTTTCTCTCTCTCTCTCTCTCTTCTCTCTCTCTCCTCTCTCTCTCTCTCTCTCTCTCTCTCTCTCTCTCTCTCTCTCTCTCTCTCTCTCTCTCTCTCTCTCTCCCTCTCTTTCTCTCTTTCTCGCTCTCTCTTTCTTTCTCTCTCTTCTCTCTCTCTCTCTCTCTCTCTCTCTCTCTCTCTCTCTCTCTCTCTCTCTCTCTCTCTCTCTCTCTCTCTCTCTCTCTCTCTCTC
>NC_061823.1:38524591-38544591 GCF_019202785.1 Penaeus chinensis
ACCGCACACCACAGATTGAGCGGTTTGTTTTGATGCCTCATGGCGTGACCCATCAGGAAGGGGTTAAGTCACAACAATCTCCTTCTGTGGAACCCTCCCCTCCTGACATTCTTCCCAATTCTTCACCACTTTCCCTTGTTCCCTTATTTCATTCTCTGGATTCAACTATCATTACTTACGGTATTACCATTTGAATGTTTCATGATAGCTCTTTTGCTGTTTTTCCATACAGTGTTATTCTCCTTTTGATAAGATCACCCTATACCTTTAACCACATCCTTTTGCAAATTCCCCCTGTATTCCATTTGCTCCCCCTCTATATCTTTTTCAGTAATATTCTGTCCTACAGCTTTCTACAACCTTTGACATCTAACCCATCTTATCCTGATTGTTAACTCATTTCCCCACAATACTTTACCATAGTGCTATGTCTTTTGATGTCTAGCACATTTATTTCTTCTAACCTTTAACCATTAACCATCAATACCAGTATCATCATGATCGGTCATTTAACTTCAGAGGAATTATCATAAACTAATATTTTATTAATGGAATAATAACCCATTCAGCATGTATGGCAAGAACACATTCCATGCCCACTGTAATATAAGTTTATTTTATTTACAAATAGTTTACCCTTTTCCTTGATTTTTGGAAAGTTTCTTTTGTATCATTTTATTGTCTTGAATGTAACCAAAAGACTTTAATAATAATTTAATAATCATAATATCAGTAAAAATAATAACAGTATAGCATCAATAGTATTAGAAAGAAAAACACATTTTCATGATACTGATACCAATGGATTCCTCTCACCCTATACTATTCATATATGTGGGAATTATGCTGGGGACCCATGTCCCATTGATTAATTAATTAATCCTGGTCTAAACGTTGTAGAAGTTTATGAGTAATACCATATCTGTTAGAAACTGTATGCATTTTTTTGGTAAGTCTCAATATGTGGAAGGGAGATTACTCAGTTGACATCAGAAGGCTTACTACATGCAAAATCTTGAAGTTTCTGAGATAGAAGATATATGATATGAAAGGAAAATTAATTAAAAGAAAAAAAGAGCCCCACAGGTAACTAAAAAGAACCAAATACAGTGTAGACATTTTTCATAGTGACATTTCTGAGATTAATAAGATTTGTGCTGTTTAGTTCATTCTGTTACCTTTAGAAAACTGTAAGTTTAAATTGTTGATCTGTTTTGTAAGATAAATCATTGTCTGTCAATGTTTCAAGTTCTATGATGCCCTTATATCTACTATTTGTGATTCCTTTAAGTCAGAAGCTATGAATGATTGGAATGAAGAATACTAATTTTAAGTGAATTAGAATTTTTTTTTTTTTTTTTCCTCTTCTTTTTTTCCTATGGTTTGAGAAACATATTGTTCTTAAAAGATGTCAAAAGTGCAAGGAAAGTATTTTCTTGCAGATTCATCTCGGTAGACCAGAACCATGTCTGGGGTACAGAATGCTCTGCTGGAGGATTCTTTAGCCCGGCTCGATGCTGCTCTTGGCTCTCCTGGAGGCGGGGTAATGAGGACCCCAAGAGCCCCCCGAAGAACCAATCCAACAGGTAAATTGTTTGTAGACATGTAGTACAGCCTAGCTTCTTGCTTGTGTGCCTCTTCGATTGTTGTGAAACAGGTACACCATCTGGGCAATATGTGCAATACCTTGTTTATAGTCCTGTGTATAAGGGGGAAGGGGTTAAAATCCATGATTTTTAAAAGGTTAAGTTATTAGACAAATTAAATTTTTTGATAAAAGTCTTTATCTTCAGAAGATTACCAAATGATGCCAGTAATCAAGGAGTTATGGAACTAACTCTACATCCTACATGTGGATAGGATGTAGATAAGTGTGCCATATAATAAAATATTATAGATCATTGTATGAGATTATTATATAAGGACAATAGTGTAATTACTTCAGTAAAATATGCTTTTTTTTCGCTTCAGGAAGCAAGATTGGACTGGATGTCATATCAATGGTCGGAGAGGAGCCTTCTCCTTCCTTCTCGGCACCGGCAGTCCATGCTTCTCACATTGGTAATTGTCTTTGTGATTAGGTTGCTTGGCGGCTTGCTCCTGTCCTATTCTTTGTAAAGATTATTCAGACCTCTTCTCATGAATAATTAGTATTGCAATAAACCAATTTTATGATATCGATTCATTTACTGAAACAACCAAGGCTTAGTATATCAATCCAATTATCATTACTAAACTGTATTTCTACTGGTACCAATGTTTCTCCCAGGCATGAGTATGATGGACAGCCCCAGCATGATAATGGAGGATGTAACAGCACCTCCAATACATGCGACACTTCTGGGTGATGCTACCTTGGACATCACGAGTGCTGCCCTCCTGGCTGATGATGATCCCGGTGTCCGAGCGACTCAGGTCTGAAATGCTTGTTTTAGTTTATTTTGGTTGTTTGTTCTGATTATATCTACGTATTTATTTGTTAAAAGCTTACCGTTGTTTTGTAATTCTATCCCGTCTTACAGTCTTCAGTATCTATTCTTGATATTTCTATATGAATTGGCAGCCAAAGAGGACTTTGAATTGATGGACTAAGCTCAAAAGAAAAGAAAAAAACCTTTTTTTTTTTTCAATTTAAAGATATTTTGAGGACAAAAAGAAATATGTTAGTTTTCTTCTTCCTTCCAGGTTCTCTTCTCAGAGTTCATAAACATAATGGTGGCCAACCCATCCGAGTCACAAGTCTGGCAGGAGCTGGAACAGTACCAGAGCATTTGTGCGCAGCAGGTGGAGGTTCTGGCCAAGCTCCTCCGTAAAGCACCCAGACACCATGCGAATTTCACACGCACTCAGCAGGTCAGGTGTTCCCCAATGTCTATGTATTTTTTATGTCTTTACTGCAGAAAGGGGCCTGTGGGTTGTGTTTCCCATTAGTTCTGGTATGAATGGGTCTCTTTAACTAGTTTGGCAAGAGTGGCATTTTATATTCATGTTTTTTTTTCAAATGCAGAAATAGTTCTTAAGCCAGAAAAACTGATATGACAGCCTTTATATTCTAATATCATTACTAGTCTTATCTAAAGTAATATTTAAAAAATGTGACACAAGAAGTAATGATAGCAGGCTTTAGGATAACCCGTCTATAACTTGCACTTCAAAAACATTACAGGTGTACCAGCAGCTTCTTAGTGAACGAAACACTTGGAGACTCCTGGGATCACTGTATATGGAGAGGATGGGAGAGGAGGAGAATAACAGAGATTCCCCGATGTCAGGAGAAGAAGCAACCACAGATTTGACGGTTGTCACCCGTCTCTATGACACCAACCGTACTATCAGAGAGGTAATTTTGTTTATATATTTTACAGAGGTTTTAATAGGTTATTTTAAGGTAATAAGATGTGATTGAATCAAAAGAAATCATCTTTTAAGGTAGGGACAATTTGCTTTTCCCTTTTCTTCTTGATAAATATAACATATGCCTTTTCTTCCTTTACTTTACATATAGAAATTCAATATCTTTTCTAAATTTCTGTCTTGCTGAATCTGTTCCTCTTTTGTTACAATAACCTTGAGGTCATTTGCATATAGATCCGCAGTGCCGTGAAGTAAAAGGAAAAGGATTAGTCAGCACATAAGCCATTTTTAAATTTAATGCAAGAGATGTGCATTATATGGTAGTGTCTTACTCATTTAGCCAATGTGTGTTGCATAGGGCAGAGGACATGGGAGTGTTTTCTTTGGTTTATCACAGAATATTGTCTCACTTTTCCCAGTCCAGGACACACACGACTAAACTTTGACCTCCTGTAGGGTTTAATGCTTTATTGCTTCTGTCTCCCCTCAGGCCCAGATTGTGATTGACTGGCTGGAGAAGAATGCAGCTGATGACTTTGACCGGAAATTTTATGACAGAGTTGAATATTTTGGTGATACCCACATTGGTTGGGAAAACACTCTAAAAACACTGAAGGTAAGTGTCATAAGTACAGATGCATTTTTAGGGTGACTTGATATGATTTGGTGAGTATGGGATAAGTACTGTTGATTATTATTATTGTTTTTTTTTTTTTTCTATTCAATTTTGAAGTTTAAATATAGATATATATCCATGCAGTCAAGTTCTTTGTCAGGTATATCCAATTATTTTCTTACTTTTTATCTTTTTCGTCTCCAGAAGAGTTCTTTTATTTAGGATGACTTTTTTTTTTTTAATCCCATAACCCCCTAAAAGCAAAATTGTCTAAACTGACATTTCTCATGTTTCAGAGTGAGAGTAGTGGAGTCTCCATACCTTTCCGAGGGACACGGTCATTAGTCACATCTCTAGACCCAGATGCCCCTGTGCGCCAGGGGAAACCTCTGCACGACCTTGACCATGTAAGTTGGTGCTGCACTGTGAGGTAGGGTAGTTATAACATTAGAAGATATTGGGTCATTGTAAGGAATGTATAAACAGGCGCAATGTATAAATATGCATTTATAGCTTTAACTTCAACGGGTCCCTTTTACCCTGATCTAGTGAGTGATATTTCTTGACCCATTAATGAGCACATATGTTAAATGAGTCTTTCTGATAGTTATACCTCTACCCTTATCATCCCTTTACAAACAGGAAGACGAGATGAGGCTGATGAGGTGTGTATTTGCCTATGTAAGGTCGGGTCAGGTGGCAGCAGCAGAGGAGCTTTGTGTCAAAGCCGGTCACCACTGGAGAGCTGCGACTCTGGAAGGTTGGAAGCTCCACCATGACCCCAATCCTCTGAACCCCTCCCAGCGCAACCCAATTTCGGGAAATCCGTACAGGTGATTGATTGGATTAATCTTTGGTTAGAATATAGGAAGTGCAACGTAGAGTTGTAATTCCTAGTCAAGTGCTGTTACCTGATTATACTATTATACTGATATAAACAGTAAGAGGTATAGGCTCTTTTTTTTATTTTATCTAAATATATTTTCTTCATACATTTTTCTAGACCAAAGAGATGCAAAGTTTACCCTCAACTAAAATATCATTTTTCTTTTATAGGGATGTGTGGAAGGCAGTAGCCTGGCGAGCTGCAAGTGATGAACGCTTGCCTCAGTATGAACGTGCAATTTATGGGGCACTTTGTGGTCACCTACAAGCAGTTTTAGGAGTGTGTCATGAGTGGCAGGATGTCCTCTGGGCATATAGTCGCACAATGGTTGACCAGTGGGTTGAGGAGCAGCTTCGAGGGGCAGCTACACATCTACGACCACTGCACCCACTCCCCAAAGATTTCCCAGAAGAAAAGTAAGAACTTGTGCGTTCACAGGGACTGCATTCCATGTGGATAGTCATTGTATACAACATACACATTGTTTATCATTTACAAACATAGATTTGGTAAAGTTTAATTTATAAAACAAAAACATACCAACAATAAGAAATTAAGAAATTGTCCTAATCACTCTCCTCTGACTTTCATTCATGTAGTGATGACATGATGATTGTAACAATAATACATTACCTACAATGATAGTAGGAAGTGAGCTGAATGATATTAGGTATTGTAAGATTTTGTAAGGCTTTTCTGGACCTTCTAACAATGTCCAAAAGATTATTTGCTTTAGGTCATTTTGGTACATAGAGTGAAGCTGAAGAAAGAAGGATAATTGAAAGTGCAGACAGTGTAAATGGTCCAGTATTGTTTTCCATTGATAGGAATCACTTCAGGGCGTCCTTTAGCTTTGAAGAATTATCAGCACGACTTTTGTGCTTTGAGACTAAGAACTCAAACATGTACACAGAGATGAATATATGCTGGATAGAGCTTGAAGAGGCTGACTCAAAGACTTGAATTACAATTTAAGAGTGATGAGGTTGAAATATTTCTTCGAGAGGTGCCAAATTTAAAATATGATAACTGTTCAGTTAAAAATTATTCCACTTAATGTTTTTGGGCAGTTATAGACCATGGATAACTGAATCTGGAGTTATAGAATTATTTTAGGCAGGGGTTACACCGTATTCTTGGTAGATTCACCTTGATTTCCCCTGAAGTAAAGTTATTCATTATTCTTGACAGTTTTGTTCAAGACAAGGTTAGGAAAAATTCATAAAACAAAATGATAGTAGTAGAGAGACTGTTTACTTTACATACATATATTTCCATACAGGTTGAGCATGAAGGCAGTGTTTGAGGCTGTTGAGCAAAGGCCAGAGGTACAGCAGCAGCGTCGCAACAACCCCTATCACCTCCTGCAGAAGTACATCATTCTTGATGACGTGGAAAACCTCCTCCGCGAAGCCCATGTCTGGCTGAACGATGGCCTTGCTCCACACCTGCTGCGCTGCCTCACACATGTGGTACTCTTCCTCAGGAAAATAGGAAGAATCTCCCAGCAGCAAGAGACCCTGTGCACAGATATCTTGGAAGCCTGTGTCAAGGTGGGGTCAGATGCACTGGTTCAGCTCTTTATTCTGGGGAGGTTTTGACAAGTCTCTCCCTTTGTCAGCCGAAGTACAGATACATATGTTGTGGACTATATTGTATTAAATTATTTATTCTATTGAGATAATTCATAGCTTTTTACCTTTTTTTGGGGTTTAGTTTAAATAGATAAATTTTGTGTCTTATTAAAGGAATCTATTGAGCGAGGTGATGTGGAACAAGTGGCTTGGTACACGTCCGTCCTGCCAGTGTGGTTGCAGGTGGAATGGTACGCTCGCTTCCTCCACAACATATCAGACGACCACCACCGGCGCCACGCCTTGCAGCTGGCAGCTACTGTTGGCCTCGATACCCGTGCCATAACCTCAACCGTCGTGACCAACATAAGGTATAAGTTTGTTTTTAATGTGGCTTGATGTGACTTTGATGGGTTGATAAGTGCTTTTATATATATTTTTTTGTGTGTTGTTTGTAAAGCTTAAAGAGAGAGAAGTTTCTCATTCACTATTGAAGATGCTACAGTGCATTTGCTCATTGATTGATGCATAGGTGAAAGATTATGATAAAATTACCGGAGAAGACAAGATTTTACTACACTGACACCAGGAATATGCAATTTCCTTTGTGATTTGTATTATCATCATCTTTTATTATCTTATATATCATTTTGTTTATTAATTATTACTACTATGTATTTATTTATTTATTTATTTTTTTGGGGTGGGGAGACATTCGAGTTTAAAAAGAGTTATTATATAATAAGAATCATGTACTACTAGCATCAATTGATTTGATATGCATGTTATTGAATTTATGTGAGAGTTTGATATCTCTAGACCTGTTAGGTCATAAAGGAGTAACCACTTCAATTTTTCTCTGTCGTCGTCTTCTAATTGCCAATGTATTTCAGATTGTCAGGCAGTCGTGACCCAGAGAGCGAG
Source organism: Penaeus chinensis (assembly GCF_019202785.1). Taxonomy (NCBI): domain Eukaryota; kingdom Metazoa; phylum Arthropoda; class Malacostraca; order Decapoda; family Penaeidae; genus Penaeus; species Penaeus chinensis. Next base: position 38,531,946 of record NC_061823.1, read on the forward strand.
GTAGTCGCAGAGACAACGGGAGACGACAGAGTTAAAATCAGTGCCATTGACTGGCTCTTGTACGACCCCAAGCAGAGGGCAGAAGCTCTTCGTCAAGCCAATGCCCTTTTGCGAACACTTCTCATATCCAGAAAAATTGCTACTGCCAAAATTTTGTTCAAAAAGGTAAGTTTACTTTTCTGTTTTAGTTCATTTGAAAAGTCAACATCTTCAGCTTCTGTATTCATTGCAATTTTTATATATATATATATATATATATATATATATATATATATATATATATATATATGTGATATATTTTTCCTCCATTTCTTTGCATTTTAGTTTGCAGATGGTTTCATAAATTAAGCAGCCGTAGTAATAAAGGAAATTAGTATAATCTCAAATAATTAACATGTGTACTTTCTGCCATTCCCTACAGATTCCTAGCGACTCGGTTAACGTCATAATTCAAGAGCACGAAGCAGAAACGGGGTCCAGAGACTTGACAATTCAGTCCGATAATATTGTTCGGGAATATCTTTGCATCAGGACTTTCCTGGTACGTTGACAGGAATTTTATGTCTTGTTTAGGGTGAAGGTTGCATGGAAACTGAATATTATTCTATTTTCACCTTTTTCCTCTCCTTAATATTTACAGAAACCCAACTGTAGGTGCATTAGCTAGTCACAGAATAGTTGGTTTTTTTTTATGGTAAAATATAGAAAAAAAGAAGATTGAAATGTTCTCTTGTTTATTTAGCAGTAGGCTCCGGGCAGAATTATAATGTCAAAGATAGCAACAGGCTCATCTGCTAATCCCTTTCTTCAAAGAACTCTCTGCTACCCATATGTCATTGTCTCCTTTGACTAGGAGTAAGAGATGTACTAATGCACTCTCTTAGTTTCCTCATCCTGGTTGAAGGACATAAATTTTACAGCTGGGCAATAGCCGCAGACAGACATGTTTTAAATCAATCAGTTTTTAAAATATGTTTTGCTTTATAATGTTAAAGAAAGCCTGAAAATGTATGTATTTATCATGTATTGGTATTAGATTTGCTTAGATGAATGTAGATAGTGATGTGTAGTGAAGGGATTGCAGTATGTGTGATGTGCAATGATAACCATTAGTCCAGGTCTCAACATCTCATTTGCTGCTCACATGTAAGACATAGAAAGAGAGAGACAGAGAGAGAAAAAGGATAAAAATCTTATGTTTTGTCTCTATTTACACTCATTGTGAGGAGTTGAAGTAACTGCTGTATTTGCAGACACTAAACAAGCAAAAGAAGGTAGTAGATGGGTGGTTTGGGTTCATGGCAAAGAAACAAACTGGTCTTGCTCACCAATAGTACGAGTACCCCAAAATTCCCTTTGGCAGTCAGTTTTCTTGCTAAATTCATGCTGACTCATATTCAAGCCATTATATTAAGGGAGCTTTCCTCACGTACATACCCTATACAATTCATCTTTTAATTTTTTGTATTTGTAATGACTGTTTAAGATAATGCTTATAAAAAAATCACCAGCCAACGTTAATTTCACTATTTTCCTTGCTCGGAACCTCAGGACGCCCAGGACTCCTTCACCGACTGGTTTGACCACTATCACCAGAAGAGGCCCCAACCGCCAAAGAAGCCAACCGCGGGCTCCAACTTCTCCCAGCAGGTGGCGTACGAGCAGGCAGAGCAGCAGCACAATGGGGAGCTGGATCGATGGAAACACACACTGTCCCTCATCACAAAAGTGAGACATTCTGCTCTCTTTCTCATTGATATCAGAAATTTTTATGTCAGCCCACAGAGCTAGTGTTCAATTTGAAATGTTCTGTGGGAGTGTATTGGGTCCTCCAGTACATGTTCACACATTTTTTAAAGGCAAAGATAATAGACTGTATTAGTAGGAAAGATGGATTATTACTAATTATTACATAATGGGATTTTATATCATGTGACCACAATATTTAGTTTATGAAGTGAAATTCACAAGGCTTTGAATGAGCAGTTTACATGCCAATGGTATATCTCACTGTTGTCCACAGATTCAAGTGATCTTGGAGGTTTTAATTTAGTTCATGATTATCAATAACTTTTGAATCTCTGAAGTGTAAACTATTGAAAGTTAAAAAAAAGTCAATAAATCAGAAATGACTTGTAAAATGATTTCTTCACCAGACGGCATGCGACCGCCTGTACAACGTGCTTCTGTTCCCCGAGGGGGGATGGCTGGTCGACTCAGGCCTGGATGACCAGGATGTTGACACCTCTGCTAAAGATACGAGCAGTAGCAGGGAGATGAGACTAGACAACCAAGAGCCAGATCGGGCCCAGCAGATGTCTGTGTTACGCTCAATCTACATCCCACAGGTAGGTTAATAGTAGTTGCGTTTATGACATGCTTATTTATTAAATGAAGTTGTTATTATTTATCATGAATATTTGTTTACTTAATTTTAGTTTATATCGGTTTCTTTGATATGTTTGGGTGTTTGCACATGTGCAGTGTATGTAATATATGTGTAATATATGCAAGTTACTTGTGCATTATGATACTTGGCACAAAGGCATATAAATAAACATACTCACATACAGAAAGATGTACAGTAGTGTACATTTTTCTAAAAGGTTCTAAAAGGATTACTTTGTGTTTTAACTAATTCTTACCTATTGCTTTTCTAGGTAACTTCCCTGCTGCAAAACATTCTACACTCAACAGAAAACTACAAGGAATCAGTTAGACTTGCAGACATCATTGCATCCGAGCAACATCAACTGTACAAGGTATGAGCAGTACTAATTTTGATGACTAATGTGTAATATTATTAGAAGTTGTTAATATTATTAACCTCTTTTTTTCATCATAAGTATTATTGACATTAGTTTTATGATTTTCAATAAAAACAATAAAATGCTCAAACTAAATGTCATAAGCTTACTTGATTGATATTTGATGGTTTAACACCTTTTTAACTATTTAACTGTGTAGGAACTGTTAGATAATAACTATATAGGAACTGTTAATAACAACCAACTCTCCTCCAGGCCTTTGGATCGTGTGAACTACAGCGGTTCTTGATAAAGCTTCAGGAGACATCAAGGGAATTGCTTGACCGCAACTGCGACGCCCTCGGGTACCCACTCCAGTAACCAGCATACAAAGGGGAGAGTTTATGATAAACCAGTGCACACTTGTATTATATAAACTGTGGCAGTGAAGTCTCCCAAAGACAAAGAATTTTTTTCTTTTCTTTTCTTTTTATAATTTAGACTAATAAAGACTAGATTGTCAATTGTGCTTCGAGCGTATGGACCCAGCAGGTTGAATTGTTGGGTTTTGTTTGTTTGATATAGTACTGCAGGAATAAGAGGGTCTTCAAAGTCAAGATGAGAAGGTTGAAAATCAGTAGCAAGGAATATTCTTTTTAAACTTAGGCGACTGAAAATTATGTGAAATGTGGAGTAAAAAAATGTTGAGAGGTTTTATATTTAATGAAAAAAGTGAATCTTTAAGAGGTCTTCAGGCAGTGAAAGTCCAGTGTGATTACTACAGACATCCCTTATCATGTAGTACGTTCTCCTATTTTTATGTAAATGTTCTATGTGTTAAGTTGTGATATGTTAAAATAAGTATTGTTTTAAATAAAGTACATTATTTGAATTTTATGCTTATTTATATCATCAGGAACATTCAATTTTATATACACATATCTGAGGGAGTGTTGCTATGTATACATATGTGGGGGCTTCAAAAAGTTCTTGGAAAAAGTCCATAACTAAAAATCATATGGAAGGATTTTGATTTCAATGCACCTGAACAAACTTGTACCAACGTGATATAATGTGTTCGAACCTGAACCCTTAAATGTAGCTAATAACACACCATTCAAGCAACATGAAATCCATCAAAATCAAGGCCAGGACAAACCTTTATTCATGGTGAAGCTCAGTTGGGAGAACCGGCAAATCATTGATATTCTGGAAGAAGTTTACGGTGACAATGCCCCAAAGAAATCAACAACCTACAAATGGATAAGTCGCTTCAGAAGGGGAAGAAATGAAATTGAAGATGAGACCCGCAGTGGCAGCCCATCAACGTCAGTTTGTGAAGAAAACATTGATGCTGTTAGTGACATGATTGAAAAGGATAGACGAATAACCATTGAATCAGTAACAGGCACACTCAACATATGCGGGTTCTGCACACACAATTCCGGTGGAGAGTTTGGGGCTAAGCAAGCTTTCTGCTCGATGGGTCCCTAGGCTGTTGCGCCCAGATCAGCAGCAAACAAAGGTAGATATTTCAATGGAAATTTGAACAAGTGAGATGAGGACTCTGAATCTTCCTGCAGAGAATTGTGATGGAATGAAACATGGCCACCTGTACGACCCCGAGGACAAAATTCAATCAAATCAGTGGGTGCCCAGGGGTGGAAAGTCAAAGCAAAATCTGGCCACTATCTTCTGGGATGCAGAGATTATTTAGCTGGTTGACTTCCTCGAGAGCAAGAAAAACAGTTACATCAGCTTATTATGAATGCATTTTGAGAAAACTGTCAAAAAAACAACAACAACCAGAAAAGCTGCATCAGCCCGTTCTCTTCCACCACGACAATGCACCCGCACAGACAAGAGCTGTGCTACGTGAATTTCAATGGGAAATCGTCCGACATCCACCTTTCAGCCCCGATTTAGCCCAATCTGACTCCTTGTTTCCAAACTTAAAAAAATTATTGAAAGGTACCAATTTTCCATCAGTTGAAGATGTAAAATGAGCTGCTCTGACATGGTTCAGATCACATGACTTAAAACTGGCGATGCGTTATTACCAGCATTTAAAGGTTCATGTTTGAACACGTTATAACACGTTGGTAAAAAAATGTTCAGGTGCATGCCCCCACGTACAATAAATGTGCATACACAGGCACATTCACTCACAGTAACACACCAACTCACTGATACATTAATTCATTCATGCGCACGTGTACACACACGTACACACACACACACACACACACACACACACACACACACACACACACACACACACACACACACACACACACACACACACACGAACACACACACACGAACACACACACACACGAACACACACACACACACGAACACACACACGAACACACACACACACACACACACACACACACACACACACACACACACACACACACACACACACACACACACACACACACACACACACACAGAGAGAGAGACAGATGACCCCTACAAGAGTATGGTGAACGGTGTGCTTAGTGTGTCCAAGCAGACAACCAAGATGTCTGGACTCCTTTATTGTAGAGAGATGATCGAGTGTGCTTGCTCCTAGGTGCGAGGTGTTGCTCATTGGCTCCCTGCTGGGCGTCTGCCTGCCACTCCCGCAGTGGTCCAAGGATAGTTACAAGTCACGTACTTAACATGTGATAATCAGCGACGAATAGAGCGTTATAATAATACACAGTTCTTTTGAAAGGGAAAGACCACATGCCATTATGTCTAGAGAGGCAGCAGGTTATTAATTCACAGGATATGCAATAAGCATGTATAAATGCACGTGCGTGTGCGTGTTTGCGTGGGTGTGCGCTTGCGCGAAATTATATCACATGCTCAATTTCTTTCTTTCTTTCTCTCTCTCTCTCTCTCTCTCTCTCTCTCTCTCTCTCTCTCTCTCTCTCTCTCTCTCTCTCTCTCTCTCTCTCTCTCTCTCTCTCTCTCTCTCTCTCTCTCTCTCTCTCTCTCTCTCTCTCTCTCTCTCTCCACACACACACACACACACACACACACACACACACACACACACACACACACACACACACACACACACACACACACAAAATCTCATTGCTTATGTCCCTTAAGGAGCTCTGTATTTGTAGGTACAAAGAGAAACAATATGAAAATTTGTCATATTTTCATGTCACAACCACTGGTGACAAGATAAAAACATTGACATCAGAGTTTAATTACGAAAATTAAACTACTTGAGCATAACCTCTTACCATTATCAACATTAAAAAATCAAGGCGAGGAGAACGTTTTGGTAAACATTCGTAGCTGCAAATATTGAAAAGATCTACAATGCGTGACTTCGAGATTTGTGAAGACCTAGCCCGGGCCTTCCATATATGGCCCGGCCTTTGTCAACTTTGTATGGCTGTCTCATTTGGTTCTCTGACACTCGGGGCAATGGATTCCTCTCATTCAACTATATATATATGCAAGACATTTAACGCGGACCCCCCCCCCCCTCCCCGCATTTTGGGCCCCGATGGCAGGAGAGGGCATGGAAGGTATCGGGGAAATTGCGGTGTAAAACCTGCACAATATACACCAAATACGGCACTATAATATACACGCAAGGTTAATGTTACCGAAGACGATGCACAGAGATAGAGGGAAGTGGACACTGCCATCTTATAGAGCATAAAAACAGTTATAAGCAACACATCGAAAATATCCGCTGCATATCAAGGCACAGAGATTAAGTCTACAACACCCTCACGCAGTTCTTAATGTCACATTTTTTGTAAGTTGTCACGAAGTACTAATAAAGGGGCATACCCACCCCCCTATCTAGGGAATAGTTAGAGGGTAGGAAAGGTTAGTTTTGGATTTTTTGGGTTCGCATGATACCCTGGTTTTGGTACTTAAGTTTCTGGAGGGTGTGTTGCTCTCGATAACAGATACCACGTAGAATAAGTTACAATAATATTTAATGCAAGGGACTGCCTTTTCTGACCCCCGCCCTGGAAGACACAATCCTCCACGTATTCACGACGGGATGGAACGCACGGCCGAATGACAATTTACTAACCCGATAGATGGATGACGATGATCTGGAATACTCCATTTTCTAATCCGTATATAATGCTGACTACTTCCTTCCCAATATCGGGCTGGGTCGGGGTGCGGCAGCACAACCCCCTTTTTCTGACTCTATACTGACCAATTGTCTAACTTCTTTATATTCTACCCCGAAATTTCCCTGGTACCTTCCATGCCCTCTGCTATCGAGGCCAAGATTATGGGTATTGGGTGGGGTGGGGGCATGAATCATACACACATGGTTAGTAGAGAGAGAGACGAATGCATCGAGAACAAGATCGGCCATGCGGAGATCTTCTGAATAATTACCCACGCTTGTCTGGGAGAGGGGGGGGGGGGAGGGGAGGGGACGGGACGGGACAGACAGACAGACAGACAGACGCACAGACACGCGCGCGCGCACACACAAACACACACACACACACACACACACACACACACACACACACACACACACACACACACACACACACACACACACACACACACACACACACAGACGGACAACTATTTCGCTGATCAGCGAATTTCACCTATATAAACTTATGCCTTGGTGCCGCACCAACGTCAAGTTGTATATTGACATTACCTATTGAAATGGATCACAGGAGGGTAAAAGTATCGTGCGCGCGAGTGTATGAGTGCGCGCGCGTGTGCCGTGTCTGCCTTCCTTGGCGACAAGGAGTGGGTTGGTAGCCCATGATACTCTCCGAAGGGATATTTCAACTGAGTTAAGGATTTTTGCTCATCTCAATTGAAACAGAACCAGGAACCATAAGTAGTAGTATCCATGTTTTAGTATTAGCTTTATTCTTACTCTCCCTTCCTCCCGTTGTACACCCTGTTTGCTTATGGGTGATTACATAAGAGCGTATTTATATTTAACCCCCCCCCCCCCTTATCTTCCCTACCTCCCATTTTCGGCCGGGGGGGGGGGGGGGAGAGTATAAAAGAAAACGGGACAACCGAGGTGGAGGGTAATATGAGCTATAGAGTACTCCTGACGGCAGAAAACCAAGTTTAGAAGTGCGTGGACGTGATCTTACGTTAATTTATGGTCACGTGGACCGCGTAGTTACGGCGCATCACTTCAGTGCTATATTATATTGTATTTTGTGATACTGTGCAATAACTATTAATCCGATCTGAATGAAATTAAGAACAAGAGATAGAACAATGGTTGGGCCTTTTCTTATGTAAAAATTAGCCAGTATGCAAGCGGAAAAAAAGGAAAATTAATAGAAACTTTGGAGTTTGAAGGCCATTTACTCGTATTCTTTTTTCTCATATTTCAGACTTCTCACGGCTTACAGTTTTTGTCCGATCTCAAAATGCTTTTTCCCCTAAACAGAACGTCAGTATGCGCATAGAACTACGTATCGTTTTTTTAATTCAAAATATTTTTTTTAACGGATTTTTAATCTTCTTTTCCTCTTTTTTTTTTGCAGTTATATGCGTTTTTTTTTTTATTTTTAACGAATTAATGAATTTTCAAATTGGAATACGTTTTGTTTATATGACCTAGAGGTTTTCTCTGCAAAAGTAAATAGAAAATTAAGTAATAACTCTGGGACGTGAAAAGGCTACAGTTAATCTATCTTTAAAAATTCGATTTTTCGTTGCGACTACAATTCCCTTCGGTCAAATTAAATAAAATTCAGTATAAAGATGTGTAATAAAGTACTCTATCATCCACCAATTTCATTAAAATCTGTAAGACCATTTTCTATTTTTCAACAAAAAAGTGAAAATCAATGAAATATTTTTCATAGTCCTTGATAATGGAATTTCTATATCGATATACGTGAATGAGAAATGAAACAGTATTGTAATCAGTGAAGGTAACAGTTTAATCGGAAGATTAGAGTAAATACTAAATTATTACTACTATAGCTATCGCTATTATTACAATCTTTATGAAAATAAACCGAAAACGAGGAAGATGCAAGTTTAATCATCTTTATATATGTCTACAACAGGGTGTACGTAACTTTTCTTTGAATCTTATGTTACCATTGTACAGTACAATACAAGGAATTAAATAACAAAATGAAAATTAAATATTTATAAAGAATACTATTACTATTAATTCTTCTCATGATTGTAACGATGGCTCAACCTGTATCATACATGTGGGGAATCAGAAATAACATTTGTGCGTGTACAAATTTGAACATGACCACGACCACGAACACATACATAGAATACAAGATAATATTCGTCTAAAGAACACAAGAACGAAAAAGCCTCCCCGGCGGGGAATCGAACCCCGGTCTCCCGCGTGACAGGCGGGGATACTCACCACTATACTACCGAGGAATTGGCATATAAAGAGAGGCCGGTTTTCGGAATCAATTGGCCAGTTTAGGATTACCGTGGTTGCTGTCGACGAAGAATTTATTAATAATTAAATACACTTGGTTAAGCTTTCTCTTCGCCCCCCCCCCCTATCTCTATCTCTCTCTCTCTCTCTCTCTCTCTCTCTCTCTCTCTCTCTCTCTCTCTCTCTCTCTCTCTCTCTCTCTCTACTCTCACTCTCTCTTTTTCTCTCTCTCTCTCTTAGCTAATCTATATGTATGTGTTCCTCTATGAAATTATAGCCACTGAAGTTATCAACAAAAGCAAACTGTCTTGACCTTTTTTTTACAGTTAGTCATTATACAGTAACATTCCATTGCATATGTAAATGCAGGTGTAGAGGTTCAAGTCTCATATGGAAGGGTTTAATTAATGACAGCAACGATGCGAGAAACCTGTTCGTAAGATAGGGCTTGGAATGAATTTATTCTTATGAATCTCATTATTGTAAGATTTGTTGCACTGCCATTATAGCTTCTGAATCTGGTTAAACTCATACAAATATATCTATAGGCAAACACACACACGCACACACACGCACGCACACACACACACACACACACACACACACACACACACACACACACACACACACACACACACACACACACACACACACACACACACACACACACACACATACAAAAACACACACACACACACAAATTTATATTGACCACACATACACAGGGATATATGGCCATACAAAAAATGTGTATATATGTGTTAAATGTATATGTGTATATATATATGTATATATGTATTAAATCGTTTAGTTATTACCTGGTCGGTATATTGTCGCCATCAAGCATACCATCCCGCTTTTTCTTCGTTTTTTTCGGAAAAACACTTACGTTGCGTCTGCGTTACAATTGCTCGTAATGGTGACATGTCTTGCCCAAAATAACAAAATATTAAATTCCGATTGATGACCCTGTCTGGTGAAGCCTCGTCTTGCCTCAACTGGGCCAAATCAGACGATAATTTTACAAATTGTTCTCTCTAACTGTGTTGTTCCTCGAATGCCAACATGCGTTTAAATTAAAGCTTCTTTATTGGTACGTTGCTTTCCCGTAACTGGGCAATTGCGTTAAAAATCGTTCGCACGTTAATGGAACAAGCGAATCGGGTGGGGCTGTGGCGGCTGCGACCGTGGTGATTTCCAGCCAAAGGATTCCATTCCTTCAGTTATGGTGGCATAGAGGTGGAAATTGTGTATACTTTAATTACTTTCTGAGTTCCGTGCAATAGTGATATATATGTAGACTCGAGCGGCGAATCGGTGTTTTGCCCGGTCAAAAACTTCAACCTTAAAATCATTGCAAGGTCAACACCACTTTACACTAATTTACAGGTCACTTGCTCACCGTATATTCATGCTTCGGTGGTGTCAAAATGGTCGTTGGCAGCTTCGTATATCCAAAGGTATTTGAGAAAAATTTAACATCAGCGCCACTGTGTTCCTGTGTTGTGGACTAAACGGGCACACACACTTTGCAGTGTTTCTAGGGATTTTTTTAAACCATACATTATTATGAATGGTTAATGTATATATTTTCTCTCCTTTGCTATATATATTTTGATAGCAGTTATTGCCGTAATAAAACCACAACAGTTTTCGCCTATTATGAATACCAAAGATTAGACCTATTTCGTGCAAGTACCTACATAAAAAATAATATATATAAATATATATATAATATATTATATATATTATATATATGATATATATATTATATACATAATATATATAAATAATATATATATTATATATATAATATGTATAATATATATATTATATATATATATAATATATATTTTATATATAATATATATAATATATATATATTTTTTATATATATATATATGTATATATATGTATATGTATATATATGTATATATATGTATATATGTATATATACATATATATACATATATACCTATATATATCTATATCTATCTATCTATCTATCTATCTATCTATATATATATATATATATATATATATATATATATATAGAGAGAGAGAGAGAGAGAGAGAGAGAGAGAGAGAGAGAGAGAGAAGGGGAGAGGGAGGGGGAGGGAGGAAACTATTCTAGTTTGATCTTTTAATAGTGGCTATGCAATTCTGTTTTGATATGTTTTAACACATTTGCATACTCCATTTCTCTGTCTTACAGTAACAGCTATTATGAAAAGAAGTATAAATAGCCTAAATTCAATATAAAAAGAAAAATAACCCAGTCTTCTTTGCTCAAAAAATTAAAGGAATACTTTTAGAGCAAAATAATATTGACAAGCTAAAACATATGGCATGTTTATTATATATATATATATATATATATATATATGTATATATATATATTTTTTTTTATGATACAGTCAAGTGTTTGAATGTAATATACAATATAAATGTGTAGTTATGAATTATATATATTCATACATATATATATATATATATATATATATATATATATATATATATATATATATATATATATATATTCGGTCTGAAGTTAGGAAGTGCATCCACTCACAGTAACGGTCTCCACCTCGCCAATTCCTGCCTGTCCTTTCATGGGACAGGTCCGTCCTAGCCCTTGATCAAAAAGGGAGATTCGTGACGTTAAACCGAAATTGAATATATATATGTATATGTACATATATAGTATTAATAGGTTTCAAATATCTTTTTAAAAATTAGGGTTATATTTAGGTTTTGAAGTAATACCAAGAGATAATTTTTCTTAACAAGATTTAATATTGACATTACTCATTTATTTACAATCACAATTTGAACAGCAGATTAACCAATCATATATATTTATAAATTACAGACTTTTTATCTGTAACCGTTTGGATCTCCAATTTCACTGGGCATTTCAACCAATATGACAACAATTCTTCGCAGTAACCGATCAGGAAATACATCTTCCGTGCGGCAATTCTCTGCTGAACAACACCAGCAATGCGTATCATGTTGTGCTGTCTCTTGACGATCACCTGAATAAAGAAAATATTAAGGTTTGTCACACAACTAAAGCAGATATGTCATAGCATAATTGTAAAAATTATATATATGACACAAGAAAAAAGAAAGAAAGAAAGAAAAAAAAACACTTATTTTCCATCTTTTCTATATCAACAGATCAATAAACAATGATAAAAGATCATGCTGTTTCTTACCTCAGATACAAATAAATCATGCCATGTTCCACTCATAAACTTGCGGATGAAAATGTCTTCGACGACTGTCTCGGGTTCTCGCTGTCCATCGAGGAGACTTGCTGAGAAAGAGAAAACAATTATCTGTTGTGTACACTCAATAATAATAATATTTGACAACTATCTACAGCCTATCTTAAAATTATTCATTTCATTTATAAGGGTGCATTAGTTGTCAAAATTTTTAACTGTCTTATCTTATAACACACACATACACATCTCTTCCCCACAAAAATCTC
>NC_061823.1:38549591-38552091 GCF_019202785.1 Penaeus chinensis
AAAAAAAAAAAAAAAAAAAAAAGAAAGAAAGAAAGAAAGAGAAAATATCTACATGCTGACAAGTGAAATTCCTTTGACAAAAATATTCCGTTTTCTAATTTCAGTTCGAGAATTTCTGGCTTTACACATTTCCTCATGTTACAAAAAATACACTTCAAATCGTATATTTGGTTCTAATGTAAAGAATGCTAGCAGAAATGACTAATCTTTACTGCCCTTTCTTACTTTGCATGGATAAAAGTAAAACACTAAATACATAAAAATATTTTACTTGTATCTAATTACTTACAAAGGCAACAAAAAGAAGAAAAAAATCACATAAGACACAAGTAACAGCATTGCACCATGTAAATAATAATAATAAAAATTATCATAATTTCAGTAAGTTTCGTAACTTACAATAGCCTAAAATTACATAAAACACAATCCATAAACTAGATTATGTATACAAACTGGTCTTACTAACAACTAAAATTTATTTACCTGCTTTCCAAGTATTTATATTGCCAAGAGCTATAAAACATGTATATATACACATATATACATACATATATGTATACAACGACACACCGACATACCAACACACCAACACACACGCACACGCACACGCACACGCGCACACGCACACGTACACGCACACGCACACACACAGAAGCCATATCAACAAAAAGAAAAAAACAAAAAACAAAAAGCTTTCATACTAAAAACAGATATCAAGCTATGGTCACTGATTCAAAGCCCATATACAGGCATCGAAATGATAATACATTTTTAATAAAGGATATAAAAGACTTCGAACAATAAATATTTCGACAATAACAATTACGTTTGTGGGTTCATATGAGAACATATTCGAGATTAATAGCAATATTTTTTCGACAACTTACCCGACTTTGTATGGCTATTTTACAACGATAGTTTTGTCTGTCAATCTTAACAGTTACACAGAATGCAAGTACACGCACAGACAAACAAACAAACACACACAAACAGAATCATACGATGGAAACATGATACAAAAATAACAAAGCAAAATAATTATATTCTCTTTCACTTTCTAACATTATGCAGGTGTCCATGCGGCCTCTATTTAAGCATTGCCGAGGTAAATATTTGTTGCAAGATCTGCGGCAGTTTCTTCAAGTCCATACAGACAAACGAATGGCCAGCGGGGAGGGCCTTCGTCAGCCTCTCAGCCTGGTCTCCCAGAGAACCAATGAATATCGCGTATGTGTGTACAGAGGGTTCCGCCGTGAGGGCATTGGCCAGCTCTCGCGGTCTGATGCCGTAGCGCTCCAAGTTCGCGTCCGAGAGCAAGATTACGAAGCTTTCGTCGGTCTCCTCCTTGGCTATCTGCGTGACCGCTTCCCTCGCGGCTTCGAGGGTGTGGTCGCCGCTGAGGCAGAACTGGGAGTGGGCCTGCATTGTCTTCAGCACGTCCAGTCTCTGCTTGTTGTCGCGGGGGACGCTGTTCTTATCTACGAGGGGCACCGCCACGTCTTCTCCGGAGTGACCGTAAATCTCGTACTGGAATTTATTTTCGAAGCCTTCGAACGCTTCCATGACCATCAGCGTCGCTTCAAGTTCGCGTTCGAGGCGACCATCGTGTCCGTTGAAGCGGTACATGGAGCCCGAGACGTCCACGAGCAGACGGAGCTGCTTCGGGCGGCTCTGAGGGGCCCCGATTTCCGGGTCCTCCTCGCGACGCTGGCGGTAGATGTTCCTCTCGCCAGCCAGGCCCTCAATCAGCTTGGTGTCGTCGAGTTCCCCTGACGTGCGGTGCCGTATCCACTGGCGCTCCTTTCCTCTGGCCTGGAGCGAGCTGATGATACCCCGGAGCGATCGCACCTGCGCCTGCACGCCTCCGGCCAGCTTCTCGTACAGCGACGCGTCGTACTCGCTCATCTTGATCTCCTTCAGGCGTTCCTTGAAAGCCTTCTGGGCCATTTCGTGGGCGGCTCTTCGCACTTCTTCGGGTACAGCGTCCTTCTCAGCTTGGGGAACTTGGTAAACATCATGACCTGCGTCCAGGCGATACGGGCCGCCCATGCCTCCGAGGCCGGCTGTGTCCCGCCCTCCAGTGCCGCCCGCCCACTGGTTTCCTCCGACGTGCGGCTCGTTTTCCGGGTCTTCCTTCCCGTGCTTGGGAGAGCTCACGTCCAGGCCGCTTATCCGCTCGACGTCGAGTCTGAGCGGGCTGCTGTCCTCCCCGATCATCTTGCGCCACTCAGCGAGGGCGCGCTCCAGACCCGCGCTTCCTGTCTGCCAGAGCCGCACCACGCCCGAGGAGTCCACCGAGGCGATGCCCTGGGCGCTGGTTCGGGCGATGAGTAGGGGAGGCGTTTTCGCGGACATGTTCCAGGTCCAGTAGGGGGCCGAATGCGAAGCGCGAGGCACCGGTACATAACTCAGGCTGTGGTTAACAATGTCCGTCACTTCTAGGTAACAGCCCGCTCCTGCGGGGGATGTGTTGCTGTGGAGGGCCTCGCTGGGGACTTGG